>NW_028122841.1:0-151535 GCF_965194805.1 Balaenoptera borealis | reverse complement strand
CAGGAGGTTAAAGGTGCTGATGCTCCAAGGAGGGAGATTGCTAGTAAAGTGGCTGGAATGGCGAACCCGGGCACAAGCAGATGAGAAATGAGGTGCGTTTAGAAACCTTTCCCCATCACACGGTGTACCATCTTCTGGGTTTCTCATGCATGGTTTCGATGTAGGAAGATGCCCTTGAAACTGGAGATTTGGGACCCATGCGATGGGTACCACGCAGTATTACTTTAAAGGGGCTGCGTTGGCTCACCCAACCTCACCAAACCTCTCAGCCCCAAGAGTGTCCACCCTTATGTCTCATCCAGCTGTGGGTCTAGATATGGTCAATCCAGGTTGCATCACAGCCCCTGAACGCATTGTGTAAGAATTTCGCTCTCTTTCACTGTTTTGTTTCATGGGTTTTTCAAAGTAATTTATTTTTATAATGGGGTTTAGCTGCTTTTCACTGCTGTGTTTATGCCGCTTTACACCCACTTGACACACTAACAGAGAGATATCAATACATAGGTTTTAAGATTATTACTAGTCAGATATATTCTTGTGCGGTGAATAGGGCGTGTTGAGTCCAGTTCTCTGAGCAAGGAGTAGGTCTTGTCTATTACATATTGGGTTTATGGAACGGTATCTGAGCTAATTTGAAACCCTTGTTTTATGTATCACCCCACCTCACCTTTCCCATTAAGCAGCCATAGTGTGTTTTCTGCATGTGTGACTCTGTTCTGTTTTGTAATTCAGTTCAAGTGTAACGGTTTTTACATTCCCTCTATAAGTGATACCTTATGAGAAGTGTCCTTTTCTGTGTGACATATTTCACTTAGAATCGTCGTACCTAAATCCACTCATCATGCTGCTACTAGCCTTATGACATTGATTTCATGGCTGAGTGATATTCCATTGTACATAAGGACCACAACTTCTTTATCCATTTTTCTTTTCCTGGGATATTGAAGGTGGAATGAAGTGGAGGTCCTTGTCAACAGAGCAGTCCTAAACTTTGGGGTGCTTGTGTCTTGCTGATTTTTAATTTTCCCAATTTATACCCCCATGAGTGGAAGTGCCCTATGCTCTCTAAGCTGTGTTTTTTAGATGTTTCAGGGACACACCGTACTCTTCTCCAGAGTGGCTGTTGGCAATTTACATCCCGCCCATCAGTGTACCAAGGCTCCCATTTCTCCATGGCCTGTCCTGCATTTCTGGTTTTGACACTTTTTTCAGCATGGCCCTTTTAACCGATGGGAAGCGAGACTTCTTTGTAGCGCTGATTTGCCTTTCCAGGTTGCTTGGTTGGCCAAAAAGGGCGTATGCGTTTTTTCCTGAATATATTCAGGAAAAAACGCATACGCCCTTTTTGGCCAAGGGCATCATTGTCAACGTTTTGCCGCTTTTCATGTGCTTTAAAGGCGATTCGAATCTACCTCCTGAAATCTTTTTCCTGCAATTCTGCCTTGATTTCAAATCCTCTTCTTTGCCTTCCCTCAATATATTTGTGCACGAGAGTTATCATTTATAACTCTGCAGTTTTGTGAATTGCAGTGCCCTGAACCTCCATTTTACAACTCGCGTTTTTGGGAGATGGCCGCAAAAGCGCAGGATGGCTTCAGGCCCTCTTCTGGTTCCGGGGGGCAGGCTGAGCCTGTGGTTAATTCTTCTTCCTGATGGGAAAATAGAGTGACCTGTGCCTGTCCCAACACCAAGAGCTAGTCTTTCATTGGTTCCACGTCTTCCCGTTCATCCTCAGTAAAAATTGCAACCTGTACGGAACAGGAGGTTAAAGGTGCTGATGCTCCAAGGAGGGAGATTGCTAGTAAAGTGGCTGGAATGGCGAACCCGGGCACAAGCAGATGAGAAATGAGGTGCGTTTTAGAAACCTTTCCCCATCACACGGTGTACCATCTTCTGGGATTCTCATGCATGTTTTTGATGTAGGAAGATGCCCTTGAACCTGGAGATTTGGGACCCATGCGATGGGTACCACGCAGTATTACTTTAAAGGGTCTGCGTTTGCTCACCCAACCTCACCAAACCTCTCAGCCGCAACAGTGTCCACCCTTAGGTCTCATCCAGCTGTGGGTCTAGATATGGTCAATCCAGGTTGCATCACAGCCCCTGAACGCATTGTGTAAGAATTTCTCTCTCTTTCACTGTCTTTGTTTCATGGGTTTTTCAAAGTAATTTATTTTTATAATGGGGTTTAGCTGCTTTTCACTGCTGTGTTTATGCCGCTTTACACCCACTTGACACACTAACAGAGAGATATCAATACATAGGTTTTAAGATTATTACTAGTCAGATATATTCTTGTGCGGTGAACAGGGCGTGTTGAGTCCAGTTCTCTGAGCAAGGAGTAGGTCTTGTCTATTACATATTGGGTTTGTGGAACGGTATCTGAGCTAATTTGAAACCCTTATTTTATGTATCACCCCACTTCACCTTTCCCGTTAAGCAGCCATAGTGTGTTTTCTGCATGTGTGACTCTGTTCTGTTTTGTAATTCAGTTCAAGTGTAACGGTTTTTACATTCCCTCTATAAGTGATACCTTATGAGAAGTGTCCTTTTCTGTGTGACTTATTTCACTTAGAATCGTCGTACCTAAATCCACTCATCATGCTGCTACTAGCCTTATGACATTGATTTCATGGCTGAGTGATATTCCATTGTACATAAGGACCACAACTTCTTTATCCATTTTTCTTTTTCCTGGGATATTGAAGGTGGAATGAAGTGGAGGTCCTTGTCAACAGAGCAGTCCTAAACTTTGGGGTGCTTGTGTCTTGCTGATTTTTAATTTTCCCAATTTATACCCCCATGAGTGGAAGTGCCCTATGCTCTCTAAGCTGTGTTTTTTAGATGTTTCAGGACACACCGTACTCTTCTCCAGAGTGGCTGTTGGCAATTTACATCCCGCCCATCAGTGTACCAAGGATCCCATTTCTCCATGGCCTGTCCTGCATTTCTGGTTTTGACACTTTTTTCAGCATGGCCCTTTTAACCGATGGGAAGCGAGACTTCTTTGTAGCGCTGATTTGCCTTTCCAGGTTGCTTGGTTGGCCAAAAAGGGCGTATGCGTTTTTTCCTGAATATATTCAGGAAAAAACGCATACGCCCTTTTTGGCCAAGGGCATCATTGTCAACGTTTTGCCGCTTTTCATGTGCTTTAAAGGCGATTCGAATCTACCTCCTGAAATCTTTTTCCTGCAATTCTGCCTTGATTTCAAATCCTCTTCTTTGCCTTCCCTCAATATATTTGTGCACGAGAGTTATCATTTATAACTCTGCAGTTTTGTGAATTGCAGTGCCCTGAACCTCCATTTTACAACTCGCGTTTTTGGGAGATGGCCGCAAAAGCGCAGGATGGCTTCAGGCCCTCTTCTGGTTCCGGGGGGCAGGCTGAGCCTGTGGTTAATTCTTCTTCCTGATGGGAAAATAGAGTGACCTGTGCCTGTCCCAACACCAAGAGCTAGTCTCTCATTGGTTCCACGTCTTCCCGTTCATCCTCAGGACAAATTGCAACCTGTACGGAACAGGAGGTTAAAGGTGCTGATGCTCCAAGGAGGGAGATTGCTAGTAAAGTGGCTGGAATGGCGAACCCGGGCACAAGCAGATGAGAAATGAGGTGCGTTTTAGAAACCTTTCCCCATCACACGGTGTACCATCTTCTGGGTTTCTCATGCATGGTTTCGATGTAGGAAGATGCCCTTGAACCTGGAGATTTGGGACCCATGCGATGGGTACCACGCAGTATTACTTTAAAGGGGCTGCGTTTGCTCACCCAACCTCACCAAACCTCTCAGCCCCAAGAGTGTCCACCCTTAGGTCTCATCCAGCTGTGGGTCTAGATATGGTCAATCCAGGTTGCATCACAGCCCCTGAACGCATTGTGTAAGAATTTCGCTCTCTTTCACTGTTTTGTTTCATGGGTTTTTCAAAGTAATTTATTTTTATAATGGGGTTTAGCTGCTTTTCACTGCTGTGTTTATGCCGCTTTACACCCACTTGACACACTAACAGAGAGATATCAATACATAGGTTTTAAGATTATTACTAGTCAGATATATTCTTGTGCGGTGAACAGGGCGTGTTGAGTCCAGTTCTCTGAGCAAGGAGTAGGTCTTGTCTATTACATATTGGGTTTGTGGAACGGTATCTGAGCTAATTTGAAACCCTTATTTTATGTATCACCCCACTTCACCTTTCCCGTTAAGCAGCCATAGTGTGTTTTCTGCATGTGTGACTCTGTTCTGTTTTGTAATTCAGTTCAAGTGTAACGGTTTTTACATTCCCTCTATAAGTGATACCTTATGAGAAGTGTCCTTTTCTGTGTGACTTATTTCACTTAGAATCGTCGTACCTAAATCCACTCATCATGCTGCTACTAGCCTTATGACATTGATTTCATGGCTGAGTGATATTCCATTGTACATAAGGACCACAACTTCTTTATCCATTTTTCTTTTTCCTGGGATATTGAAGGTGGAATGAAGTGGAGGTCCTTGTCAACAGAGCAGTCCTAAACTTTGGGGTGCTTGTGTCTTGCTGATTTTTAATTTTCCCAATTTATACCCCCATGAGTGGAAGTGCCCTATGCTCTCTAAGCTGTGTTTTTTAGATGTTTCAGGACACACCGTACTCTTCTCCAGAGTGGCTGTTGGCAATTTACATCCCGCCCATCAGTGTACCAAGGATCCCATTTCTCCATGGCCTGTCCTGCATTTCTGGTTTTGACACTTTTTTCAGCATGGCCCTTTTAACCGATGGGAAGCGAGACTTCTTTGTAGCGCTGATTTGCCTTTCCAGGTTGCTTGGTTGGCCAAAAAGGGCGTATGCGTTTTTTCCTGAATATATTCAGGAAAAAACGCATACGCCCTTTTTGGCCAAGGGCATCATTGTCAACGTTTTGCCGCTTTTCATGTGCTTTAAAGGCGATTCGAATCTACCTCCTGAAATCTTTTTCCTGCAATTCTGCCTTGATTTCAAATCCTCTTCTTTGCCTTCCCTCAATATATTTGTGCACGAGAGTTATCATTTATAACTCTGCAGTTTTGTGAATTGCAGTGCCCTGAACCTCCATTTTACAACTCGCGTTTTTGGGAGCTGGCCGCAAAAGCGCAGGATGGCTTCAGGCCCTGTTCTGGTTCCGGGGGGCAGGCTGAGCCTGTGGTTAATTCTTCTTCCTGATGGGAAAATAGAGTGACCTGTGCCTGTCCCAACACCAAGAGCTAGTCTCTCATTGGTTCCACGTCTTCCCGTTCATCCTCAGGACAAATTGCAACCTGTACGGAACAGGAGGTTAAAGGTGCTGATGCTCCAAGGAGGGAGATTGCTAGTAAAGTGGCTGGAATGGCGAACCCGGGCACAAGGAGATGAGAAATGAGGTGCGTTTTAGAAACCTTTCCCCATCACACGGTGTACCATCTTCTGGGTTTCTCATGCATGGTTTCGATGTAGGAAGATGCCCTTGAACCTGGAGATTTGGGACCCATGCGATGGGTACCACGCAGTATTACTTTAAAGGGGCTGCGTTTGCTCACCCAACCTCACCAAACCTCTCAGCCCCAAGAGTGTCCACCCTTATGTCTCATCCAGCTGTGGGTCTAGATATGGTCAATCCAGGTTGCATCACAGCCCCTGAACGCATTGTGTAAGAATTTCGCTCTCTTTCACTGTTTTGTTTCATGGGTTTTTCAAAGTAATTTATTTTTATAATGGGGTTTAGCTGCTTTTCACTGCTGTGTTTATGCCGCTTTACACCCACTTGACACACTAACAGAGAGATATCAATACATAGGTTTTAAGATTATTACTAGTCAGATATATTCTTGTGCGGTGAACAGGGCGTGTTGAGTCCAGTTCTCTGAGCAAGGAGTAGGTCTTGTCTATTACATATTGGGTTTGTGGAACGGTATCTGAGCTAATTTGAAACCCTTATTTTATGTATCACCCCACTTCACCTTTCCCGTTAAGCAGCCATAGTGTGTTTTCTGCATGTGTGACTCTGTTCTGTTTTGTAATTCAGTTCAAGTGTAACGGTTTTTACATTCCCTCTATAAGTGATACCTTATGAGAAGTGTCCTTTTCTGTGTGACTTATTTCACTTAGAATCGTCGTACCTAAATCCACTCATCATGCTGCTACTAGCCTTATGACATTGATTTCATGGCTGAGTGATATTCCATTGTACATAAGGACCACAACTTCTTTATCCATTTTTCTTTTTCCTGGGATATTGAAGGTGGAATGAAGTGGAGGTCCTTGTCAACAGAGCAGTCCTAAACTTTGGGGTGCTTGTGTCTTGCTGATTTTTAATTTTCCCAATTTATACCCCCATGAGTGGAAGTGCCCTATGCTCTCTAAGCTGTGTTTTTTAGATGTTTCAGGACACACCGTACTCTTCTCCAGAGTGGCTGTTGGCAATTTACATCCCGCCCATCAGTGTACCAAGGATCCCATTTCTCCATGGCCTGTCCTGCATTTCTGGTTTTGACACTTTTTTCAGCATGGCCCTTTTAACCGATGGGAAGCGAGACTTCTTTGTAGCGCTGATTTGCCTTTCCAGGTTGCTTGGTTGGCCAAAAAGGGCGTATGCGTTTTTTCCTGAATATATTCAGGAAAAAACGCATACGCCCTTTTTGGCCAAGGGCATCATTGTCAACGTTTTGCCGCTTTTCATGTGCTTTAAAGGCGATTCGAATCTACCTCCTGAAATCTTTTTCCTGCAATTCTGCCTTGATTTCAAATCCTCTTCTTTGCCTTCCCTCAATATATTTGTGCACGAGAGTTATCATTTATAACTCTGCAGTTTTGTGAATTGCAGTGCCCTGAACCTCCATTTTACAACTCGCGTTTTTGGGAGATGGCCGCAAAAGCGCAGGATGGCTTCAGGCCCTCTTCTGGTTCCGGGGGGCAGGCTGAGCCTGTGGTTAATTCTTCTTCCTGATGGGAAAATAGAGTGACCTGTGCCTGTCCCAACACCAAGAGCTAGTCTCTCATTGGTTCCACGTCTTCCCGTTCATCCTCAGGACAAATTGCAACCTGTACGGAACAGGAGGTTAAAGGTGCTGATGCTCCAAGGAGGGAGATTGCTAGTAAAGTGGCTGGAATGGCGAACCCGGGCACAAGCAGATGAGAAATGAGGTGCGTTTTAGAAACCTTTCCCCATCACACGGTGTACCATCTTCTGGGTTTCTCATGCATGGTTTCGATGTAGGAAGATGCCCTTGAACCTGGAGATTTGGGACCCATGCGATGGGTACCACGCAGTATTACTTTAAAGGGGCTGCGTTTGCTCACCCAACCTCACCAAACCTCTCAGCCCCAAGAGTGTCCACCCTTAGGTCTCATCCAGCTGTGGGTCTAGATATGGTCAATCCAGGTTGCATCACAGCCCCTGAACGCATTGTGTAAGAATTTCGCTCTCTTTCACTGTTTTGTTTCATGGGTTTTTCAAAGTAATTTATTTTTATAATGGGGTTTAGCTGCTTTTCACTGCTGTGTTTATGCCGCTTTACACCCACTTGACACACTAACAGAGAGATATCAATACATAGGTTTTAAGATTATTACTAGTCAGATATATTCTTGTGCGGTGAACAGGGCGTGTTGAGTCCAGTTCTCTGAGCAAGGAGTAGGTCTTGTCTATTACATATTGGGTTTGTGGAACGGTATCTGAGCTAATTTGAAACCCTTATTTTATGTATCACCCCACTTCACCTTTCCCGTTAAGCAGCCATAGTGTGTTTTCTGCATGTGTGACTCTGTTCTGTTTTGTAATTCAGTTCAAGTGTAACGGTTTTTACATTCCCTCTATAAGTGATACCTTATGAGAAGTGTCCTTTTCTGTGTGACTTATTTCACTTAGAATCGTCGTACCTAAATCCACTCATCATGCTGCTACTAGCCTTATGACATTGATTTCATGGCTGAGTGATATTCCATTGTACATAAGGACCACAACTTCTTTATCCATTTTTCTTTTTCCTGGGATATTGAAGGTGGAATGAAGTGGAGGTCCTTGTCAACAGAGCAGTCCTAAACTTTGGGGTGCTTGTGTCTTGCTGATTTTTAATTTTCCCAATTTATACCCCCATGAGTGGAAGTGCCCTATGCTCTCTAAGCTGTGTTTTTTAGATGTTTCAGGACACACCGTACTCTTCTCCAGAGTGGCTGTTGGCAATTTACATCCCGCCCATCAGTGTACCAAGGATCCCATTTCTCCATGGCCTGTCCTGCATTTCTGGTTTTGACACTTTTTTCAGCATGGCCCTTTTAACCGATGGGAAGCGAGACTTCTTTGTAGCGCTGATTTGCCTTTCCAGGTTGCTTGGTTGGCCAAAAAGGGCGTATGCGTTTTTTCCTGAATATATTCAGGAAAAAACGCATACGCCCTTTTTGGCCAAGGGCATCATTGTCAACGTTTTGCCGCTTTTCATGTGCTTTAAAGGCGATTCGAATCTACCTCCTGAAATCTTTTTCCTGCAATTCTGCCTTGATTTCAAATCCTCTTCTTTGCCTTCCCTCAATATATTTGTGCACGAGAGTTATCATTTATAACTCTGCAGTTTTGTGAATTGCAGTGCCCTGAACCTCCATTTTACAACTCGCGTTTTTGGGAGCTGGCCGCAAAAGCGCAGGATGGCTTCAGGCCCTGTTCTGGTTCCGGGGGGCAGGCTGAGCCTGTGGTTAATTCTTCTTCCTGATGGGAAAATAGAGTGACCTGTGCCTGTCCCAACACCAAGAGCTAGTCTCTCATTGGTTCCACGTCTTCCCGTTCATCCTCAGGACAAATTGCAACCTGTACGGAACAGGAGGTTAAAGGTGCTGATGCTCCAAGGAGGGAGATTGCTAGTAAAGTGGCTGGAATGGCGAACCCGGGCACAAGGAGATGAGAAATGAGGTGCGTTTTAGAAACCTTTCCCCATCACACGGTGTACCATCTTCTGGGTTTCTCATGCATGGTTTCGATGTAGGAAGATGCCCTTGAACCTGGAGATTTGGGACCCATGCGATGGGTACCACGCAGTATTACTTTAAAGGGGCTGCGTTTGCTCACCCAACCTCACCAAACCTCTCAGCCCCAAGAGTGTCCACCCTTATGTCTCATCCAGCTGTGGGTCTAGATATGGTCAATCCAGGTTGCATCACAGCCCCTGAACGCATTGTGTAAGAATTTCGCTCTCTTTCACTGTTTTGTTTCATGGGTTTTTCAAAGTAATTTATTTTTATAATGGGGTTTAGCTGCTTTTCACTGCTGTGTTTATGCCGCTTTACACCCACTTGACACACTAACAGAGAGATATCAATACATAGGTTTTAAGATTATTACTAGTCAGATATATTCTTGTGCGGTGAATAGGGCGTGTTGAGTCCAGTTCTCTGAGCAAGGAGTAGGTCTTGTCTATTACATATTGGGTTTATGGAACGGTATCTGAGCTAATTTGAAACCCTTGTTTTATGTATCACCCCACCTCACCTTTCCCATTAAGCAGCCATAGTGTGTTTTCTGCATGTGTGACTCTGTTCTGTTTTGTAATTCAGTTCAAGTGTAACGGTTTTTACATTCCCTCTATAAGTGATACCTTATGAGAAGTGTCCTTTTCTGTGTGACTTATTTCACTTAGAATCGTCGTACCTAAATCCACTCATCATGCTGCTACTAGCCTTATGACATTGATTTCATGGCTGAGTGATATTCCATTGTACATAAGGACCACAACTTCTTTATCCATTTTTCTTTTTCCTGGGATATTGAAGGTGGAATGAAGTGGAGGTCCTTGTCAACAGAGCAGTCCTAAACTTTGGGGTGCTTGTGTCTTGCTGATTTTTAATTTTCCCAATTTATACCCCCATGAGTGGAAGTGCCCTATGCTCTCTAAGCTGTGTTTTTTAGATGTTTCAGGACACACCGTACTCTTCTCCAGAGTGGCTGTTGGCAATTTACATCCCGCCCATCAGTGTACCAAGGATCCCATTTCTCCATGGCCTGTCCTGCATTTCTGGTTTTGACACTTTTTTCAGCATGGCCCTTTTAACCGATGGGAAGCGAGACTTCTTTGTAGCGCTGATTTGCCTTTCCAGGTTGCTTGGTTGGCCAAAAAGGGCGTATGCGTTTTTTCCTGAATATATTCAGGAAAAAACGCATACGCCCTTTTTGGCCAAGGGCATCATTGTCAACGTTTTGCCGCTTTTCATGTGCTTTAAAGGCGATTCGAATCTACCTCCTGAAATCTTTTTCCTGCAATTCTGCCTTGATTTCAAATCCTCTTCTTTGCCTTCCCTCAATATATTTGTGCACGAGAGTTATCATTTATAACTCTGCAGTTTTGTGAATTGCAGTGCCCTGAACCTCCATTTTACAACTCGCGTTTTTGGGAGCTGGCCGCAAAAGCGCAGGATGGCTTCAGGCCCTGTTCTGGTTCCGGGGGGCAGGCTGAGCCTGTGGTTAATTCTTCTTCCTGATGGGAAAATAGAGTGACCTGTGCCTGTCCCAACACCAAGAGCTAGTCTCTCATTGGTTCCACGTCTTCCCGTTCATCCTCAGGACAAATTGCAACCTGTACGGAACAGGAGGTTAAAGGTGCTGATGCTCCAAGGAGGGAGATTGCTAGTAAAGTGGCTGGAATGGCGAACCCGGGCACAAGGAGATGAGAAATGAGGTGCGTTTTAGAAACCTTTCCCCATCACACGGTGTACCATCTTCTGGGTTTCTCATGCATGGTTTCGATGTAGGAAGATGCCCTTGAACCTGGAGATTTGGGACCCATGCGATGGGTACCACGCAGTATTACTTTAAAGGGGCTGCGTTTGCTCACCCAACCTCACCAAACCTCTCAGCCCCAAGAGTGTCCACCCTTATGTCTCATCCAGCTGTGGGTCTAGATATGGTCAATCCAGGTTGCATCACAGCCCCTGAACGCATTGTGTAAGAATTTCGCTCTCTTTCACTGTTTTGTTTCATGGGTTTTTCAAAGTAATTTATTTTTATAATGGGGTTTAGCTGCTTTTCACTGCTGTGTTTATGCCGCTTTACACCCACTTGACACACTAACAGAGAGATATCAATACATAGGTTTTAAGATTATTACTAGTCAGATATATTCTTGTGCGGTGAATAGGGCGTGTTGAGTCCAGTTCTCTGAGCAAGGAGTAGGTCTTGTCTATTACATATTGGGTTTATGGAACGGTATCTGAGCTAATTTGAAACCCTTGTTTTATGTATCACCCCACCTCACCTTTCCCATTAAGCAGCCATAGTGTGTTTTCTGCATGTGTGACTCTGTTCTGTTTTGTAATTCAGTTCAAGTGTAACGGTTTTTACATTCCCTCTATAAGTGATACCTTATGAGAAGTGTCCTTTTCTGTGTGACTTATTTCACTTAGAATCGTCGTACCTAAATCCACTCATCATGCTGCTACTAGCCTTATGACATTGATTTCATGGCTGAGTGATATTCCATTGTACATAAGGACCACAACTTCTTTATCCATTTTTCTTTTTCCTGGGATATTGAAGGTGGAATGAAGTGGAGGTCCTTGTCAACAGAGCAGTCCTAAACTTTGGGGTGCTTGTGTCTTGCTGATTTTTAATTTTCCCAATTTATACCCCCATGAGTGGAAGTGCCCTATGCTCTCTAAGCTGTGTTTTTTAGATGTTTCAGGACACACCGTACTCTTCTCCAGAGTGGCTGTTGGCAATTTACATCCCGCCCATCAGTGTACCAAGGATCCCATTTCTCCATGGCCTGTCCTGCATTTCTGGTTTTGACACTTTTTTCAGCATGGCCCTTTTAACCGATGGGAAGCGAGACTTCTTTGTAGCGCTGATTTGCCTTTCCAGGTTGCTTGGTTGGCCAAAAAGGGCGTATGCGTTTTTTCCTGAATATATTCAGGAAAAAACGCATACGCCCTTTTTGGCCAAGGGCATCATTGTTAACGTTTTGCCGCTTTTCATGTGCTTTAAAGGCGATTCGAATCTACCTCCTGAAATCTTTTTCCTGCAATTCTGCCTTGATTTCAAATCCTCTTCTTTGCCTTCCCTCAATATATTTGTGCACGAGAGTTATCATTTATAACTCTGCAGTTTTGTGAATTGCAGTGCCCTGAACCTCCATTTTACAACTCGCGTTTTTGGGAGATGGCCGCAAAAGCGCAGGATGGCTTCAGGCCCTCTTCTGGTTCCGGGGGGCAGGCTGAGCCTGTGGTTAATTCTTCTTCCTGATGGGAAAATAGAGTGACCTGTGCCTGTCCCAACACCAAGAGCTAGTCTCTCATTGGTTCCACGTCTTCCCGTTCATCCTCAGGACAAATTGCAACCTGTACGGAACAGGAGGTTAAAGGTGCTGATGCTCCAAGGAGGGAGATTGCTAGTAAAGTGGCTGGAATGGCGAACCCGGGCACAAGCAGATGAGAAATGAGGTGCGTTTTAGAAACCTTTCCCCATCACACGGTGTACCATCTTCTGGGTTTCTCATGCATGGTTTCGATGTAGGAAGATGCCCTTGAACCTGGAGATTTGGGACCCATGCGATGGGTACCACGCAGTATTACTTTAAAGGGGCTGCGTTTGCTCACCCAACCTCACCAAACCTCTCAGCCCCAAGAGTGTCCACCCTTATGTCTCATCCAGCTGTGGGTCTAGATATGGTCAATCCAGGTTGCATCACAGCCCCTGAACGCATTGTGTAAGAATTTCGCTCTCTTTCACTGTTTTGTTTCATGGGTTTTTCAAAGTAATTTATTTTTATAATGGGGTTTAGCTGCTTTTCACTGCTGTGTTTATGCCGCTTTACACCCACTTGACACACTAACAGAGAGATATCAATACATAGGTTTTAAGATTATTACTAGTCAGATATATTCTTGTGCGGTGAATAGGGCGTGTTGAGTCCAGTTCTCTGAGCAAGGAGTAGGTCTTGTCTATTACATATTGGGTTTATGGAACGGTATCTGAGCTAATTTGAAACCCTTGTTTTATGTATCACCCCACCTCACCTTTCCCATTAAGCAGCCATAGTGTGTTTTCTGCATGTGTGACTCTGTTCTGTTTTGTAATTCAGTTCAAGTGTAACGGTTTTTACATTCCCTCTATAAGTGATACCTTATGAGAAGTGTCCTTTTCTGTGTGACTTATTTCACTTAGAATCGTCGTACCTAAATCCACTCATCATGCTGCTACTAGCCTTATGACATTGATTTCATGGCTGAGTGATATTCCATTGTACATAAGGACCACAACTTCTTTATCCATTTTTCTTTTTCCTGGGATATTGAAGGTGGAATGAAGTGGAGGTCCTTGTCAACAGAGCAGTCCTAAACTTTGGGGTGCTTGTGTCTTGCTGATTTTTAATTTTCCCAATTTATACCCCCATGAGTGGAAGTGCCCTATGCTCTCTAAGCTGTGTTTTTTAGATGTTTCAGGACACACCGTACTCTTCTCCAGAGTGGCTGTTGGCAATTTACATCCCGCCCATCAGTGTACCAAGGATCCCATTTCTCCATGGCCTGTCCTGCATTTCTGGTTTTGACACTTTTTTCAGCATGGCCCTTTTAACCGATGGGAAGCGAGACTTCTTTGTAGCGCTGATTTGCCTTTCCAGGTTGCTTGGTTGGCCAAAAAGGGCGTATGCGTTTTTTCCTGAATATATTCAGGAAAAAACGCATACGCCCTTTTTGGCCAAGGGCATCATTGTCAACGTTTTGCCGCTTTTCATGTGCTTTAAAGGCGATTCGAATCTACCTCCTGAAATCTTTTTCCTGCAATTCTGCCTTGATTTCAAATCCTCTTCTTTGCCTTCCCTCAATATATTTGTGCACGAGAGTTATCATTTATAACTCTGCAGTTTTGTGAATTGCAGTGCCCTGAACCTCCATTTTACAACTCGCGTTTTTGGGAGATGGCCGCAAAAGCGCAGGATGGCTTCAGGCCCTCTTCTGGTTCCGGGGGGCAGGCTGAGCCTGTGGTTAATTCTTCTTCCTGATGGGAAAATAGAGTGACCTGTGCCTGTCCCAACACCAAGAGCTAGTCTCTCATTGGTTCCACGTCTTCCCGTTCATCCTCAGGACAAATTGCAACCTGTACGGAACAGGAGGTTAAAGGTGCTGATGCTCCAAGGAGGGAGATTGCTAGTAAAGTGGCTGGAATGGCGAACCCGGGCACAAGCAGATGAGAAATGAGGTGCGTTTTAGAAACCTTTCCCCATCACACGGTGTACCATCTTCTGGGTTTCTCATGCATGGTTTCGATGTAGGAAGATGCCCTTGAACCTGGAGATTTGGGACCCATGCGATGGGTACCACGCAGTATTACTTTAAAGGGGCTGCGTTTGCTCACCCAACCTCACCAAACCTCTCAGCCCCAAGAGTGTCCACCCTTATGTCTCATCCAGCTGTGGGTCTAGATATGGTCAATCCAGGTTGCATCACAGCCCCTGAACGCATTGTGTAAGAATTTCGCTCTCTTTCACTGTTTTGTTTCATGGGTTTTTCAAAGTAATTTATTTTTATAATGGGGTTTAGCTGCTTTTCACTGCTGTGTTTATGCCGCTTTACACCCACTTGACACACTAACAGAGAGATATCAATACATAGGTTTTAAGATTATTACTAGTCAGATATATTCTTGTGCGGTGAATAGGGCGTGTTGAGTCCAGTTCTCTGAGCAAGGAGTAGGTCTTGTCTATTACATATTGGGTTTATGGAACGGTATCTGAGCTAATTTGAAACCCTTGTTTTATGTATCACCCCACCTCACCTTTCCCATTAAGCAGCCATAGTGTGTTTTCTGCATGTGTGACTCTGTTCTGTTTTGTAATTCAGTTCAAGTGTAACGGTTTTTACATTCCCTCTATAAGTGATACCTTATGAGAAGTGTCCTTTTCTGTGTGACATATTTCACTTAGAATCGTCGTACCTAAATCCACTCATCATGCTGCTACTAGCCTTATGACATTGATTTCATGGCTGAGTGATATTCCATTGTACATAAGGACCACAACTTCTTTATCCATTTTTCTTTTTCCTGGGATATTGAAGGTGGAATGAAGTAGAGGTCCTTGTCAACAGAGCAGTCCTAAACTTTGGGGTGCTTGTGTCTTGCTGATTTTTAATTTTCCCAATTTATACCCCCATGAGTGGAAGTGCCCTATGCTCTCTAAGCTGTGTTTTTTAGATGTTTCAGGACACACCGTACTCTTCTCCACAGTGGCTGTTGGCAATTTACATCCCGCCCATCAGTGTAGCAAGGCTCCCATTTCTCCATGGCCTGTCCTGCATTTCTGGTTTTGACACTTTTTTCAGCATGGCCCTTTTAACCGATGGGAAGCGAGACTTCTTTGTAGCGCTGATTTGCCTTTCCAGGTTGCTTGGTTGGCCAAAAAGGGCGTATGCGTTTTTTCCTGAATATATTCAGGAAAAAACGCATACGCCCTTTTTGGCCAAGGGCATCATTGTCAACGTTTTGCCGCTTTTCATGTGCTTTAAAGGCGATTCGAATCTACCTCCTGAAATCTGTTTCCTGCAATTCTGCCTTGATTTCAAATCCTCTTCTTTGCCTTCCCTCAATATATTTGTGCACGAGAGTTATCATTTATAACTCTGCAGTTTTGTGAATTGCAGTGCCCTGAACCTCTATTTTACAACTCGCGTTTTTGGGAGATGGCCGCAAAAGCGCAGGATGGCTTCAGGCCCTCTTCTGGTTCCGGGGGGCAGGCTGAGCCTGTGGTTAATTCTTCTTCCTGATGGGAAAATAGAGTGACCTGTGCCTGTCCCAACACCAAGAGCTAGTCTCTCATTGGTTCCACGTCTTCCCGTTCATCCTCAGGACAAATTGCAACCTGTACGGAACAGGAGGTTAAAGGTGCTGATGCTCCAAGGAGGGAGATTGCTAGTAAAGTGGCTGGAATGGCGAACCCGGGCACAAGCAGATGAGAAATGAGGTGCGTTTTAGAAACCTTTCCCCATCACACGGTGTACCATCTTCTGGGTTTCTCATGCATGGTTTCGATGTAGGAAGATGCCCTTGAAACTGGAGATTTGGGACCCATGCGATGGGTACCACGCAGTATTACTTTAAAGGGGCTGCGTTTGCTCACCCAACCTCACCAAACCTCTCAGCCCCAAGAGTGTCCACCCTTATGTCTCATCCAGCTGTGGGTCTAGATATGGTCAATCCAGGTTGCATCACAGCCCCTGAACGCATTGTGTAAGAATTTCGCTCTCTTTCACTGTTTTGTTTCATGGGTTTTTCAAAGTAATTTATTTTTATAATGGGGTTTAGCTGCTTTTCACTGCTGTGTTTATGCCGCTTTACACCCACTTGACACACTAACAGAGAGATATCAATACATAGGTTTTAAGATTATTACTAGTCAGATATATTCTTGTGCGGTGAATAGGGCGTGTTGAGTCCAGTTCTCTGAGCAAGGAGTAGGTCTTGTCTATTACATATTGGGTTTATGGAACGGTATCTGAGCTAATTTGAAACCCTTGTTTTATGTATCACCCCACCTCACCTTTCCCATTAAGCAGCCATAGTGTGTTTTCTGCATGTGTGACTCTGTTCTGTTTTGTAATTCAGTTCAAGTGTAACGGTTTTTACATTCCCTCTATAAGTGATACCTTATGAGAAGTGTCCTTTTCTGTGTGACATATTTCACTTAGAATCGTCGTACCTAAATCCACTCATCATGCTGCTACTAGCCTTATGACATTGATTTCATGGCTGAGTGATATTCCATTGTACATAAGGACCACAACTTCTTTATCCATTTTTCTTTTTCCTGGGATATTGAAGGTGGAATGAAGTGGAGGTCCTTGTCAACAGAGCAGTCCTAAACTTTGGGGTGCTTGTGTCTTGCTGATTTTTAATTTTCCCAATTTATACCCCCATGAGTGGAAGTGCCCTATGCTCTCTAAGCTGTGTTTTTTAGATGTTTCAGGACACACCGTACTCTTCTCCAGAGTGGCTGTTGGCAATTTACATCCCGCCCATCAGTGTACCAAGGCTCCCATTTCTCCATGGCCTGTCCTGCATTTCTGGTTTTGACACTTTTTTCAGCATGGCCCTTTTAACCGATGGGAAGCGAGACTTCTTTGTAGCGCTGATTTGCCTTTCCAGGTTGCTTGGTTGGCCAAAAAGGGCGTATGCGTTTTTTCCTGAATATATTCAGGAAAAAACGCATACGCCCTTTTTGGCCAAGGGCATCATTGTCAACGTTTTGCCGCTTTTCATGTGCTTTAAAGGCGATTCGAATCTACCTCCTGAAATCTTTTTCCTGCAATTCTGCCTTGATTTCAAATCCTCTTCTTTGCCTTCCCTCAATATATTTGTGCACGAGAGTTATCATTTATAACTCTGCAGTTTTGTGAATTGCAGTGCCCTGAACCTCCATTTTACAACTCGCGTTTTTGGGAGATGGCCGCAAAAGCGCAGGATGGCTTCAGGCCCTCTTCTGGTTCCGGGGGGCAGGCTGAGCCTGTGGTTAATTCTTCTTCCTGATGGGAAAATAGAGTGACCTGTGCCTGTCCCAACACCAAGAGCTAGTCTTTCATTGGTTCCACGTCTTCCCGTTCATCCTCAGTAAAAATTGCAACCTGTACGGAACAGGAGGTTAAAGGTGCTGATGCTCCAAGGAGGGAGATTGCTAGTAAAGTGGCTGGAATGGCGAACCCGGGCACAAGCAGATGAGAAATGAGGTGCGTTTTAGAAACCTTTCCCCATCACACGGTGTACCATCTTCTGGGATTCTCATGCATGTTTTCGATGTAGGAAGATGCCCTTGAACCTGGAGATTGGGGACCCATGCGATGGGTACCACGCAGTATTACTTTAAAGGGTCTGCGTTTGCTCACCCAACCTCACCAAACCTCTCAGCCGCAACAGTGTCCACCCTTAGGTCTCATCCAGCTGTGGGTCTAGATATGGTCAATCCAGGTTGCATCACAGCCCCTGAACGCATTGTGTAAGAATTTCGCTCTCTTTCACTGTCTTTGTTTCATGGGTTTTTCAAAGTAATTTATTTTTATAATGGGGTTTAGCTGCTTTTCACTGCTGTGTTTATGCCGCTTTACACCCACTTGACACACTAACAGAGAGATATCAATACATAGGTTTTAAGATTATTACTAGTCAGATATATTCTTGTGCGGTGAACAGGGCGTGTTGAGTCCAGTTCTCTGAGCAAGGAGTAGGTCTTGTCTATTACATATTGGGTTTGTGGAACGGTATCTGAGCTAATTTGAAACCCTTATTTTATGTATCACCCCACTTCACCTTTCCCGTTAAGCAGCCATAGTGTGTTTTCTGCATGTGTGACTCTGTTCTGTTTTGTAATTCAGTTCAAGTGTAACGGTTTTTACATTCCCTCTATAAGTGATACCTTATGAGAAGTGTCCTTTTCTGTGTGACTTATTTCACTTAGAATCGTCGTACCTAAATCCACTCATCATGCTGCTACTAGCCTTATGACATTGATTTCATGGCTGAGTGATATTCCATTGTACATAAGGACCACAACTTCTTTATCCATTTTTCTTTTTCCTGGGATATTGAAGGTGGAATGAAGTGGAGGTCCTTGTCAACAGAGCAGTCCTAAACTTTGGGGTGCTTGTGTCTTGCTGATTTTTAATTTTCCCAATTTATACCCCCATGAGTGGAAGTGCCCTATGCTCTCTAAGCTGTGTTTTTTAGATGTTTCAGGACACACCGTACTCTTCTCCAGAGTGGCTGTTGGCAATTTACATCCCGCCCATCAGTGTACCAAGGATCCCATTTCTCCATGGCCTGTCCTGCATTTCTGGTTTTGACACTTTTTTCAGCATGGCCCTTTTAACCGATGGGAAGCGAGACTTCTTTGTAGCGCTGATTTGCCTTTCCAGGTTGCTTGGTTGGCCAAAAAGGGCGTATGCGTTTTTTCCTGAATATATTCAGGAAAAAACGCATACGCCCTTTTTGGCCAAGGGCATCATTGTCAACGTTTTGCCGCTTTTCATGTGCTTTAAAGGCGATTCGAATCTACCTCCTGAAATCTTTTTCCTGCAATTCTGCCTTGATTTCAAATCCTCTTCTTTGCCTTCCCTCAATATATTTGTGCACGAGAGTTATCATTTATAACTCTGCAGTTTTGTGAATTGCAGTGCCCTGAACCTCCATTTTACAACTCGCGTTTTTGGGAGATGGCCGCAAAAGCGCAGGATGGCTTCAGGCCCTCTTCTGGTTCCGGGGGGCAGGCTGAGCCTGTGGTTAATTCTTCTTCCTGATGGGAAAATAGAGTGACCTGTGCCTGTCCCAACACCAAGAGCTAGTCTCTCATTGGTTCCACGTCTTCCCGTTCATCCTCAGGACAAATTGCAACCTGTACGGAACAGGAGGTTAAAGGTGCTGATGCTCCAAGGAGGGAGATTGCTAGTAAAGTGGCTGGAATGGCGAACCCGGGCACAAGCAGATGAGAAATGAGGTGCGTTTTAGAAACCTTTCCCCATCACACGGTGTACCATCTTCTGGGTTTCTCATGCATGGTTTCGATGTAGGAAGATGCCCTTGAACCTGGAGATTTGGGACCCATGCGATGGGTACCACGCAGTATTACTTTAAAGGGGCTGCGTTTGCTCACCCAACCTCACCAAACCTCTCAGCCCCAAGAGTGTCCACCCTTAGGTCTCATCCAGCTGTGGGTCTAGATATGGTCAATCCAGGTTGCATCACAGCCCCTGAACGCATTGTGTAAGAATTTCGCTCTCTTTCACTGTTTTGTTTCATGGGTTTTTCAAAGTAATTTATTTTTATAATGGGGTTTAGCTGCTTTTCACTGCTGTGTTTATGCCGCTTTACACCCACTTGACACACTAACAGAGAGATATCAATACATAGGTTTTAAGATTATTACTAGTCAGATATATTCTTGTGCGGTGAACAGGGCGTGTTGAGTCCAGTTCTCTGAGCAAGGAGTAGGTCTTGTCTATTACATATTGGGTTTGTGGAACGGTATCTGAGCTAATTTGAAACCCTTATTTTATGTATCACCCCACTTCACCTTTCCCGTTAAGCAGCCATAGTGTGTTTTCTGCATGTGTGACTCTGTTCTGTTTTGTAATTCAGTTCAAGTGTAACGGTTTTTACATTCCCTCTATAAGTGATACCTTATGAGAAGTGTCCTTTTCTGTGTGACTTATTTCACTTAGAATCGTCGTACCTAAATCCACTCATCATGCTGCTACTAGCCTTATGACATTGATTTCATGGCTGAGTGATATTCCATTGTACATAAGGACCACAACTTCTTTATCCATTTTTCTTTTTCCTGGGATATTGAAGGTGGAATGAAGTGGAGGTCCTTGTCAACAGAGCAGTCCTAAACTTTGGGGTGCTTGTGTCTTGCTGATTTTTAATTTTCCCAATTTATACCCCCATGAGTGGAAGTGCCCTATGCTCTCTAAGCTTTGCTTTTTAGACGTTTCAGGACTCACCGTACACTTCTCCAGAGTGGCTGTTGGCAATTTACATCCCGCCCATCAGTGTAGCAAGGCTCCCATTTCTCCATGGCCTGTCCTGCATTTCTGGTTTTGACACTTTTTTCAGCATGGCCCTTTTAACCGATGGGAAGCGAGACTTCTTTGTAGCGCTGATTTGCCTTTCCAGGTTGCTTGGTTGGCCAAAAAGGGCGTATGCGTTTTTTCCTGAATATATTCAGGAAAAAACGCATACGCCCTTTTTGGCCAAGGGCATCATTGTCAACGTTTTGCCGCTTTTCATGTGCTTTAAAGGCGATTCGAATCTACCTCCTGAAATCTTTTTCCTGCAATTCTGCCTTGATTTCAAATCCTCTTCTTTGCCTTCCCTCAATATATTTGTGCACGAGAGTTATCATTTATAACTCTGCAGTTTTGTGAATTGCAGTGCCCTGAACCTCCATTTTACAACTCGCGTTTTTGGGAGATGGCCGCAAAAGCGCAGGATGGCTTCAGGCCCTCTTCTGGTTCCGGGGGGCAGGCTGAGCCTGTGGTTAATTCTTCTTCCTGATGGGAAAATAGAGTGACCTGTGCCTGTCCCAACACCAAGAGCTAGTCTTTCATTGGTTCCACGTCTTCCCGTTCATCCTCAGTAAAAATTGCAACCTGTACGGAACAGGAGGTTAAAGGTGCTGATGCTCCAAGGAGGGAGATTGCTAGTAAAGTGGCTGGAATGGCGAACCCGGGCACAAGCAGATGAGAAATGAGGTGCGTTTTAGAAACCTTTCCCCATCACACGGTGTACCATCTTCTGGGATTCTCATGCATGTTTTCGATGTAGGAAGATGCCCTTGAACCTGGAGATTTGGGACCCATGCGATGGGTACCACGCAGTATTACTTTAAAGGGTCTGCGTTTGCTCACCCAACCTCACCAAACCTCTCAGCCGCAACAGTGTCCACCCTTAGGTCTCATCCAGCTGTGGGTCTAGATATGGTCAATCCAGGTGGCATCACAGCCCCTGAACGCATTGTGTAAGAATTTCGCTCTCTTTCACTGTCTTTGTTTCATGGGTTTTTCAAAGTAATTTATTTTTATAATGGGGTTTAGCTGCTTTTCACTGCTGTGTTTATGCCGCTTTACACCCACTTGACACACTAACAGAGAGATATCAATACATAGGTTTTAAGATTATTACTAGTCAGATATATTCTTGTGCGGTGAACAGGGCGTGTTGAGTCCAGTTCTCTGAGCAAGGAGTAGGTCTTGTCTATTACATATTGGGTTTGTGGAACGGTATCTGAGCTAATTTGAAACCCTTATTTTATGTATCACCCCACTTCACCTTTCCCGTTAAGCAGCCATAGTGTGTTTTCTGCATGTGTGACTCTGTTCTGTTTTGTAATTCAGTTCAAGTGTAACGGTTTTTACATTCCCTCTATAAGTGATACCTTATGAGAAGTGTCCTTTTCTGTGTGACTTATTTCACTTAGAATCGTCGTACCTAAATCCACTCATCATGCTGCTACTAGCCTTATGACATTGATTTCATGGCTGAGTGATATTCCATTGTACATAAGGACCACAACTTCTTTATCCATTTTTCTTTTTCCTGGGATATTGAAGGTGGAATGAAGTGGAGGTCCTTGTCAACAGAGCAGTCCTAAACTTTGGGGTGCTTGTGTCTTGCTGATTTTTAATTTTCCCAATTTATACCCCCATGAGTGGAAGTGCCCTATGCTCTCTAAGCTGTGTTTTTTAGATGTTTCAGGACACACCGTACTCTTCTCCAGAGTGGCTGTTGGCAATTTACATCCCGCCCATCAGTGTACCAAGGATCCCATTTCTCCATGGCCTGTCCTGCATTTCTGGTTTTGACACTTTTTTCAGCATGGCCCTTTTAACCGATGGGAAGCGAGACTTCTTTGTAGCGCTGATTTGCCTTTCCAGGTTGCTTGGTTGGCCAAAAAGGGCGTATGCGTTTTTTCCTGAATATATTCAGGAAAAAACGCATACGCCCTTTTTGGCCAAGGGCATCATTGTCAACGTTTTGCCGCTTTTCATGTGCTTTAAAGGCGATTCGAATCTACCTCCTGAAATCTTTTTCCTGCAATTCTGCCTTGATTTCAAATCCTCTTCTTTGCCTTCCCTCAATATATTTGTGCACGAGAGTTATCATTTATAACTCTGCAGTTTTGTGAATTGCAGTGCCCTGAACCTCCATTTTACAACTCGCGTTTTTGGGAGATGGCCGCAAAAGCGCAGGATGGCTTCAGGCCCTCTTCTGGTTCCGGGGGGCAGGCTGAGCCTGTGGTTAATTCTTCTTCCTGATGGGAAAATAGAGTGACCTGTGCCTGTCCCAACACCAAGAGCTAGTCTCTCATTGGTTCCACGTCTTCCCGTTCATCCTCAGGACAAATTGCAACCTGTACGGAACAGGAGGTTAAAGGTGCTGATGCTCCAAGGAGGGAGATTGCTAGTAAAGTGGCTGGAATGGCGAACCCGGGCACAAGCAGATGAGAAATGAGGTGCGTTTTAGAAACCTTTCCCCATCACACGGTGTACCATCTTCTGGGTTTCTCATGCATGGTTTCGATGTAGGAAGATGCCCTTGAACCTGGAGATTTGGGACCCATGCGATGGGTACCACGCAGTATTACTTTAAAGGGGCTGCGTTTGCTCACCCAACCTCACCAAACCTCTCAGCCCCAAGAGTGTCCACCCTTAGGTCTCATCCAGCTGTGGGTCTAGATATGGTCAATCCAGGTTGCATCACAGCCCCTGAACGCATTGTGTAAGAATTTCGCTCTCTTTCACTGTTTTGTTTCATGGGTTTTTCAAAGTAATTTATTTTTATAATGGGGTTTAGCTGCTTTTCACTGCTGTGTTTATGCCGCTTTACACCCACTTGACACACTAACAGAGAGATATCAATACATAGGTTTTAAGATTATTACTAGTCAGATATATTCTTGTGCGGTGAACAGGGCGTGTTGAGTCCAGTTCTCTGAGCAAGGAGTAGGTCTTGTCTATTACATATTGGGTTTGTGGAACGGTATCTGAGCTAATTTGAAACCCTTATTTTATGTATCACCCCACTTCACCTTTCCCGTTAAGCAGCCATAGTGTGTTTTCTGCATGTGTGACTCTGTTCTGTTTTGTAATTCAGTTCAAGTGTAACGGTTTTTACATTCCCTCTATAAGTGATACCTTATGAGAAGTGTCCTTTTCTGTGTGACTTATTTCACTTAGAATCGTCGTACCTAAATCCACTCATCATGCTGCTACTAGCCTTATGACATTGATTTCATGGCTGAGTGATATTCCATTGTACATAAGGACCACAACTTCTTTATCCATTTTTCTTTTTCCTGGGATATTGAAGGTGGAATGAAGTGGAGGTCCTTGTCAACAGAGCAGTCCTAAACTTTGGGGTGCTTGTGTCTTGCTGATTTTTAATTTTCCCAATTTATACCCCCATGAGTGGAAGTGCCCTATGCTCTCTAAGCTTTGCTTTTTAGACGTTTCAGGACTCACCGTACACTTCTCCAGAGTGGCTGTTGGCAATTTACATCCCGCCCATCAGTGTAGCAAGGCTCCCATTTCTCCATGGCCTGTCCTGCATTTCTGGTTTTGACACTTTTTTCAGCATGGCCCTTTTAACCGATGGGAAGCGAGACTTCTTTGTAGCGCTGATTTGCCTTTCCAGGTTGCTTGGTTGGCCAAAAAGGGCGTATGCGTTTTTTCCTGAATATATTCAGGAAAAAACGCATACGCCCTTTTTGGCCAAGGGCATCATTGTCAACGTTTTGCCGCTTTTCATGTGCTTTAAAGGCGATTCGAATCTACCTCCTGAAATCTTTTTCCTGCAATTCTGCCTTGATTTCAAATCCTCTTCTTTGCCTTCCCTCAATATATTTGTGCACGAGAGTTATCATTTATAACTCTGCAGTTTTGTGAATTGCAGTGCCCTGAACCTCCATTTTACAACTCGCGTTTTTGGGAGATGGCCGCAAAAGCGCAGGATGGCTTCAGGCCCTCTTCTGGTTCCGGGGGGCAGGCTGAGCCTGTGGTTAATTCTTCTTCCTGATGGGAAAATAGAGTGACCTGTGCCTGTCCCAACACCAAGAGCTAGTCTTTCATTGGTTCCACGTCTTCCCGTTCATCCTCAGTAAAAATTGCAACCTGTACGGAACAGGAGGTTAAAGGTGCTGATGCTCCAAGGAGGGAGATTGCTAGTAAAGTGGCTGGAATGGCGAACCCGGGCACAAGCAGATGAGAAATGAGGTGCGTTTTAGAAACCTTTCCCCATCACACGGTGTACCATCTTCTGGGATTCTCATGCATGTTTTCGATGTAGGAAGATGCCCTTGAACCTGGAGATTTGGGACCCATGCGATGGGTACCACGCAGTATTACTTTAAAGGGTCTGCGTTTGCTCACCCAACCTCACCAAACCTCTCAGCCGCAACAGTGTCCACCCTTAGGTCTCATCCAGCTGTGGGTCTAGATATGGTCAATCCAGGTGGCATCACAGCCCCTGAACGCATTGTGTAAGAATTTCGCTCTCTTTCACTGTCTTTGTTTCATGGGTTTTTCAAAGTAATTTATTTTTATAATGGGGTTTAGCTGCTTTTCACTGCTGTGTTTATGCCGCTTTACACCCACTTGACACACTAACAGAGAGATATCAATACATAGGTTTTAAGATTATTACTAGTCAGATATATTCTTGTGCGGTGAACAGGGCGTGTTGAGTCCAGTTCTCTGAGCAAGGAGTAGGTCTTGTCTATTACATATTGGGTTTGTGGAACGGTATCTGAGCTAATTTGAAACCCTTATTTTATGTATCACCCCACTTCACCTTTCCCGTTAAGCAGCCATAGTGTGTTTTCTGCATGTGTGACTCTGTTCTGTTTTGTAATTCAGTTCAAGTGTAACGGTTTTTACATTCCCTCTATAAGTGATACCTTATGAGAAGTGTCCTTTTCTGTGTGACTTATTTCACTTAGAATCGTCGTACCTAAATCCACTCATCATGCTGCTACTAGCCTTATGACATTGATTTCATGGCTGAGTGATATTCCATTGTACATAAGGACCACAACTTCTTTATCCATTTTTCTTTTTCCTGGGATATTGAAGGTGGAATGAAGTGGAGGTCCTTGTCAACAGAGCAGTCCTAAACTTTGGGGTGCTTGTGTCTTGCTGATTTTTAATTTTCCCAATTTATACCCCCATGAGTGGAAGTGCCCTATGCTCTCTAAGCTGTGTTTTTTAGATGTTTCAGGACACACCGTACTCTTCTCCAGAGTGGCTGTTGGCAATTTACATCCCGCCCATCAGTGTACCAAGGATCCCATTTCTCCATGGCCTGTCCTGCATTTCTGGTTTTGACACTTTTTTCAGCATGGCCCTTTTAACCGATGGGAAGCGAGACTTCTTTGTAGCGCTGATTTGCCTTTCCAGGTTGCTTGGTTGGCCAAAAAGGGCGTATGCGTTTTTTCCTGAATATATTCAGGAAAAAACGCATACGCCCTTTTTGGCCAAGGGCATCATTGTCAACGTTTTGCCGCTTTTCATGTGCTTTAAAGGCGATTCGAATCTACCTCCTGAAATCTTTTTCCTGCAATTCTGCCTTGATTTCAAATCCTCTTCTTTGCCTTCCCTCAATATATTTGTGCACGAGAGTTATCATTTATAACTCTGCAGTTTTGTGAATTGCAGTGCCCTGAACCTCCATTTTACAACTCGCGTTTTTGGGAGATGGCCGCAAAAGCGCAGGATGGCTTCAGGCCCTCTTCTGGTTCCGGGGGGCAGGCTGAGCCTGTGGTTAATTCTTCTTCCTGATGGGAAAATAGAGTGACCTGTGCCTGTCCCAACACCAAGAGCTAGTCTCTCATTGGTTCCACGTCTTCCCGTTCATCCTCAGGACAAATTGCAACCTGTACGGAACAGGAGGTTAAAGGTGCTGATGCTCCAAGGAGGGAGATTGCTAGTAAAGTGGCTGGAATGGCGAACCCGGGCACAAGCAGATGAGAAATGAGGTGCGTTTTAGAAACCTTTCCCCATCACACGGTGTACCATCTTCTGGGTTTCTCATGCATGGTTTCGATGTAGGAAGATGCCCTTGAACCTGGAGATTTGGGACCCATGCGATGGGTACCACGCAGTATTACTTTAAAGGGGCTGCGTTTGCTCACCCAACCTCACCAAACCTCTCAGCCCCAAGAGTGTCCACCCTTAGGTCTCATCCAGCTGTGGGTCTAGATATGGTCAATCCAGGTTGCATCACAGCCCCTGAACGCATTGTGTAAGAATTTCGCTCTCTTTCACTGTTTTGTTTCATGGGTTTTTCAAAGTAATTTATTTTTATAATGGGGTTTAGCTGCTTTTCACTGCTGTGTTTATGCCGCTTTACACCCACTTGACACACTAACAGAGAGATATCAATACATAGGTTTTAAGATTATTACTAGTCAGATATATTCTTGTGCGGTGAACAGGGCGTGTTGAGTCCAGTTCTCTGAGCAAGGAGTAGGTCTTGTCTATTACATATTGGGTTTGTGGAACGGTATCTGAGCTAATTTGAAACCCTTATTTTATGTATCACCCCACTTCACCTTTCCCGTTAAGCAGCCATAGTGTGTTTTCTGCATGTGTGACTCTGTTCTGTTTTGTAATTCAGTTCAAGTGTAACGGTTTTTACATTCCCTCTATAAGTGATACCTTATGAGAAGTGTCCTTTTCTGTGTGACTTATTTCACTTAGAATCGTCGTACCTAAATCCACTCATCATGCTGCTACTAGCCTTATGACATTGATTTCATGGCTGAGTGATATTCCATTGTACATAAGGACCACAACTTCTTTATCCATTTTTCTTTTTCCTGGGATATTGAAGGTGGAATGAAGTGGAGGTCCTTGTCAACAGAGCAGTCCTAAACTTTGGGGTGCTTGTGTCTTGCTGATTTTTAATTTTCCCAATTTATACCCCCATGAGTGGAAGTGCCCTATGCTCTCTAAGCTTTGCTTTTTAGACGTTTCAGGACTCACCGTACACTTCTCCAGAGTGGCTGTTGGCAATTTACATCCCGCCCATCAGTGTAGCAAGGCTCCCATTTCTCCATGGCCTGTCCTGCATTTCTGGTTTTGACACTTTTTTCAGCATGGCCCTTTTAACCGATGGGAAGCGAGACTTCTTTGTAGCGCTGATTTGCCTTTCCAGGTTGCTTGGTTGGCCAAAAAGGGCGTATGCGTTTTTTCCTGAATATATTCAGGAAAAAACGCATACGCCCTTTTTGGCCAAGGGCATCATTGTCAACGTTTTGCCGCTTTTCATGTGCTTTAAAGGCGATTCGAATCTACCTCCTGAAATCTGTTTCCTGCAATTCTGCCTTGATTTCAAATCCTCTTCTTTGCCTTCCCTCAATATATTTGTGGACGAGAGTTATCATTTATAACTCTGCAGTTTTGTGAATTGCAGTGCCCTGAACCTCCATTTTACAACTCGCGTTTTTGGGAGATGGCCGCAAAAGCGCAGGATGGCTTCAGGCCCTGTTCTGGTTCCGGGGGGCAGGCTGAGCCTGTGGTTAATTCTTCTTCCTGATGGGAAAATAGAGTGACCTGTGCCTGTCCCAACACCAAGAGCTAGTCTCTCATTGGTTCCACGTCTTCCCGTTCATCCTCAGGACAAATTGCAACCTGTACGGAACAGGAGGTTAAAGGTGCTGATGCTCCAAGGAGGGAGATTGCTAGTAAAGCGGCTGGAATGGCGAACCCGGGCACAAGGAGATGAGAAATGAGGTGCGTTTTAGAAACCTTTCCCCATCACACGGTGTACCATCTTCTGGGATTCTCATGCATGTTTTCGATGTAGGAAGATGCCCTTGAACCTGGAGATTTGGGACCCATGCGATGGGTACCACGCAGTATTACTTTAAAGGGTTTGCGTTTGCTCACCCAACCTCACCAAACCTCTCAGCCCCAAGAGTGTCCACCCTTATGTCTCATCCAGCTGTGGGTCTAGATATGGTCAATCCAGTTTGCATCACAGCCCCTGAATGCATTGTGTAAGAATTTCGCTCTCTTTCACTGTTTTGTTTCATGGGTTTTTCAAAGTAATTTATTTTTATAATGGGGTTTAGCTGCTTTTCACTGCTGTGTTTATGCCGCTTTACACCCACTTGACACACTAACAGAGAGATATCAATACATAGGTTTTAACATTATTACTAGTCAGATATATTCTTGTGCGGTGACTAGGGCGTGTTGAGTCCAGTTCTCTGAGCAAGGAGTAGGTCTTGTCTATTACATATTGGGTTTATGGAACGGTATCTGAGCTAATTTGAAACCCTTGTTTTATGTATCACCCCACCTCACCTTTCCCGTTAAGCAGCCATAGTGTGTTTTCTGCATGTGTGACTCTGTTCTGTTTTGTAATTCAGTTCAAGTGTAACGGTTTTTACATTCCCTCTATAAGTGATACCTTATGAGAAGTGTCCTTTTCTGTGTGACTTATTTCACTTAGAATCGTCGTACCTAAATCCACTCATCATGCTGCTACTAGCCTTATGACATTGATTTCATGGCTGAGTGATATTCCATTGTACATAAGGACCACAACTTCTTTATCCATTTTTCTTTTTCCTGGGATATTGAAGGTGGAATGAAGTGGAGGTCCTTGTCAACAGAGCAGTCCTAAACTTTGGGGTGCTTGTGTCTTGCTGATTTTTAATTTTCCCAATTTATACCCCCATGAGTGGAAGTGCCCTATGCTCTCTAAGCTGTGTTTTTTAGATGTTTCAGGACACACCGTACTCTTCTCCAGAGTGGCTGTTGGCAATTTACATCCCGCCCATTAGTGTACCAAGGCTCCCATTTCTCCATGGCCTGTCCTGCATTTCTGGTTTTGACACTTTTTTCAGCATGGCCCTTTTAACCGATGGGAAGCGAGACTTCTTTGTAGCGCTGATTTGCCTTTCCAGGTTGCTTGGTTGGCCAAAAAGGGCGTATGCGTTTTTTCCTGAATATATTCAGGAAAAAACGCATACGCCCTTTTTGGCCAAGGGCATCATTGTCAACGTTTTGCCGCTTTTCATGTGCTTTAAAGGCGATTCGAATCTACCTCCTGAAATCTGTTTCCTGCAATTGTGCCTTGATTTCAAATCCTCTTCTTTGCCTTCCCTCAATATATTTGTGGACGAGAGTTATCATTTATAACTCTGCAGTTTTGTGAATTGCAGTGCCCTGAACCTCCATTTTACAACTCGCGTTTTTGGGAGATGGCCGCAAAAGCGCAGGATGGCTTCAGGCCCTGTTCTGGTTCCGGGGGGCAGGCTGAGCCTGTGGTTAATTCTTCTTCCTGATGGGAAAATAGAGTGACCTGTGCCTGTCCCAACACCAAGAGCTAGTCTTTCATTGGTTCCACGTCTTCCCGTTCATCCTCAGTAAAAATTGCAACCTGTACGGAACAGGAGGTTAAAGGTGCTGATGCTCCAAGGAGGGAGATTGCTAGTAAAGTGGCTGGAATGGCGAACCCGGGCACAAGCAGATGAGAAATGAGGTGCGTTTTAGAAACCTTTCCCCATCACACGGTGTACCATCTTCTGGGTTTCTCATGCATGGTTTCGATGTAGGAAGATGCCCTTGAACCTGGAGATTTGGGACCCATGCGATGGGTACCACGCAGTATTACTTTAAAGGGTTTGCGTTTGCTCACCCAACCTCACCAAACCTCTCAGCCCCAAGAGTGTCCACCCTTATGTCTCATCCAGCTGTGGGTCTAGATATGGTCAATCCAGGTTGCATCACAGCCCCTGAACGCATTGTGTAAGAATTTCGCTCTCCTTCACTGTTTTGTTTCATGGGTTTTTCAAAGTAATTTATTTTTATAATGGGGTTTAGCTGCTTTTCACTGCTGTGTTTATGCCGCTTTACACCCACTTGACACACTAACAGAGAGATATCAATACATAGGTTTTAAGATTATTACTAGTCAGATATATTCTTGTGCGGTGAATAGGGCGTGTTGAGTCCAGTTCTCTGAGCAAGGAGTAGGTCTTGTCTATTACATATTGGGTTTATGGAACGGTATCTGAGCTAATTTGAAACCCTTGTTTTATGTATCACCCCACCTCACCTTTCCCATTAAGCAGCCATAGTGTGTTTCTGCATGTGTGACTCTGTTCTGTTTTGTAATTCAGTTCAAGTGTAACGGTTTTTACATTCCCTCTATCAGTGATACCTTATGAGAAGTGTCCTTTTCTGTGTGACTTATTTCACTTAGAATCGTCGTACCTAAATCCACTCATCATGCTGCTACTAGCCTTATGACGTTGATTTCATGGCTGAGTGATATTCCATTGTACATAAGGACCACAACTTCTTTATCCATTTTTCTTTTTCCTGGGATATTGAAGGTGGAATGAAGTGGAGGTCCTTGTCAACAGAGCAGTCCTAAACTTTGGGGTGCTTGTGTCTTGCTGATTTTTAATTTTCCCAATTTATACCCCCATGAGTGGAAGTGCCCTATGCTCTCTAAGCTGTGTTTTTTAGATGTTTCAGGACACACCGTACTCTTCTCCAGAGTGGCTGTTGGCAATTTACATCCCGCCCATCAGTGTAGCAAGGCTCCCATTTCTCCATGGCCTGTCCTGCATTTCTGGTTTTGACACTTTTTTCAGCATGGCCCTTTTAACCGATGGGAAGCGAGACTTCTTTGTAGCGCTGATTTGCCTTTCCAGGTTGCTTGGTTGGCCAAAAAGGGCGTATGCGTTTTTTCCTGAATATATTCAGGAAAAAACGCATACGCCCTTTTTGGCCAAGGGCATCATTGTCAACGTTTTGCCGCTTTTCATGTGCTTTAAAGGCGATTCGAATCTACCTCCTGAAATCTTTTTCCTGCAATTCTGCCTTGATTTCAAATCCTCTTCTTTGCCTTCCCTCAATATATTTGTGCACGAGAGTTATCATTTATAACTCTGCAGTTTTGTGAATTGCAGTGCCCTGAACCTCCATTTTACAACTCGCGTTTTTGGGAGATGGCCGCAAAAGCGCAGGATGGCTTCAGGCCCTGTTCTGGTTCCGGGGGGCAGGCTGAGCCTGTGGTTAATTCTTCTTCCTGATGGGAAAATAGAGTGACCTGTGCCTGTCCCAACACCAAGAGCTAGTCTTTCATTGGTTCCACGTCTTCCCGTTCATCCTCAGTAAAAATTGCAACCTGTACGGAACAGGAGGTTAAAGGTGCTGATGCTCCAAGGAGGGAGATTGCTAGTAAAGTGGCTGGAATGGCGAACCCGGGCACAAGCAGATGAGAAATGAGGTGCGTTTTAGAAACCTTTCCCCATCACACGGTGTACCATCTTCTGGGATTCTCATGCATGTTTTCGATGTAGGAAGATGCCCTTGAACCTGGAGATTTGGGACCCATGCGATGGGTACCACGCAGTATTACTTTAAAGGGGCTGCGTTTGCTCACCCAACCTCAACAAACCTCTCAGCCGCAACAGTGTCCACCCTTATGTCTCATCCAGCTGTGGGTCTAGATATGGTCAATCCAGGTTGCATCACAGCCCCTGAACGCATTGTGTAAGAATTTCGCTCTCTTTCACTGTCTTTGTTTCATGGGTTTTTCAAAGTAATTTATTTTTATAATGGGGTTTAGCTGCTTTTCACTGCTGTGTTTATGCCGCTTTACACCCACTTGACACACTAACAGAGAGATATCAATACATAGGTTTTAAGATTATTACTAGTCAGATATATTCTTGTGCGGTGAACAGGGCGTGTTGAGTCCAGTTCTCTGAGCAAGGAGTAGGTCTTGTCTATTACATATTGGGTTTGTGGAACGGTATCTGAGCTAATTTGAAACCCTTATTTTATGTATCACCCCACTTCACCTTTCCCGTTAAGCAGCCATAGTGTGTTTTCTGCATGTGTGACTCTGTTCTGTTTTGTAATTCAGTTCAAGTGTAACGGTTTTTACATTCCCTCTATAAGTGATACCTTATGAGAAGTGTCCTTTTCTGTGTGACTTATTTCACTTAGAATCGTCGTACCTAAATCCACTCATCATGCTGCTACTAGCCTTATGACATTGATTTCATGGCTGAGTGATATTCCATTGTACATAAGGACCACAACTTCTTTATCCATTTTTCTTTTTCCTGGGATATTGAAGGTGGAATGAAGTGGAGGTCCTTGTCAACAGAGCAGTCCTAAACTTTGGGGTGCTTGTGTCTTGCTGATTTTTAATTTTCCCAATTTATACCCCCATGAGTGGAAGTGCCCTATGCTCTCTAAGCTTTGCTTTTTAGACGTTTCAGGACTCACCGTACACTTCTCCAGAGTGGCTGTTGGCAATTTACATCCCGCCCATCAGTGTACCAAGGCTCCCATTTCTCCATGGCCTGTCCTGCATTTCTGGTTTTGACACTTTTTTCAGCATGGCCCTTTTAACCGATGGGAAGCGAGACTTCTTTGTAGCGCTGATTTGCCTTTCCAGGTTGCTTGGTTGGCCAAAAAGGGCGTATGCGTTTTTTCCTGAATATATTCAGGAAAAAACGCATACGCCCTTTTTGGCCAAGGGCATCATTGTCAACGTTTTGCCGCTTTTCATGTGCTTTAAAGGCGATTCGAATCTACCTCCTGAAATCTGTTTCCTGCAATTCTGCCTTGATTTCAAATCCTCTTCTTTGCCTTCCCTCAATATATTTGTGGACGAGAGTTATCATTTATAACTCTGCAGTTTTGTGAATTGCAGTGCCCTGAACCTCCATTTTACAACTCGCGTTTTTGGGAGATGGCCGCAAAAGCGCAGGATGGCTTCAGGCCCTGTTCTGGTTCCGGGGGGCAGGCTGAGCCTGTGGTTAATTCTTCTTCCTGATGGGAAAATAGAGTGACCTGTGCCTGTCCCAACACCAAGAGCTAGTCTTTCATTGGTTCCACGTCTTCCCGTTCATCCTCAGTAAAAATTGCAACCTGTACGGAACAGGAGGTTAAAGGTGCTGATGCTCCAAGGAGGGAGATTGCTAGTAAAGTGGCTGGAATGGCGAACCCGGGCACAAGCAGATGAGAAATGAGGTGCGTTTTAGAAACCTTTCCCCATCACACGGTGTACCATCTTCTGGGTTTCTCATGCATGGTTTCGATGTAGGAAGATGCCCTTGAACCTGGAGATTTGGGACCCATGCGATGGGTACCACGCAGTATTACTTTAAAGGGTTTGCTTTTGCTCACCCAACCTCACCAAACCTCTCAGCCCCAAGAGTGTCCACCCTTATGTCTCATCCAGCTGTGGGTCTAGATATGGTCAATCCAGGTTGCATCACAGCCCCTGAACGCATTGTGTAAGAATTTCGCTCTCTTTCACTGTTTTGTTTCATGGGTTTTTCAAAGTAATTTATTTTTATAATGGGGTTTAGCTGCTTTTCACTGCTGTGTTTATGCCGCTTTACACCCACTTGACACACTAACAGAGAGATATCAATACATAGGTTTTAAGATTATTACTAGTCAGATATATTCTTGTGCGGTGAATAGGGCGTGTTGAGTCCAGTTCTCTGAGCAAGGAGTAGGTCTTGTCTATTACATATTGGGTTTATGGAACGGTATCTGAGCTAATTTGAAACCCTTGTTTTATGTATCACCCCACCTCACCTTTCCCATTAAGCAGCCATAGTGTGTTTTCTGCATGTGTGACTCTGTTCTGTTTTGTAATTCAGTTCAAGTGTAACGGTTTTTACATTCCCTCTATAAGTGATACCTTATGAGAAGTGTCCTTTTCTGTGTGACTTATTTCACTTAGAATCGTCGTACCTAAATCCACTCATCATGCTGCTACTAGCCTTATGACATTGATTTCATGGCTGAGTGATATTCCATTGTACATAAGGACCACAACTTCTTTATCCATTTTTCTTTTTCCTGGGATATTGAAGGTGGAATGAAGTGGAGGTCCTTGTCAACAGAGCAGTCCTAAACTTTGGGGTGCTTGTGTCTTGCTGATTTTTAATTTTCCCAATTTATACCCCCATGAGTGGAAGTGCCCTATGCTCTCTAAGCTGTGTTTTTTAGATGTTTCAGGACACACCGTACTCTTCTCCAGAGTGGCTGTTGGCAATTTACATCCCGCCCATCAGTGTACCAAGGCTCCCATTTCTCCATGGCCTGTCCTGCATTTCTGGTTTTGACACTTTTTTCAGCATGGCCCTTTTAACCGATGGGAAGCGAGACTTCTTTGTAGCGCTGATTTGCCTTTCCAGGTTGCTTGGTTGGCCAAAAAGGGCGTATGCGTTTTTTCCTGAATATATTCAGGAAAAAACGCATACGCCCTTTTTGGCCAAGGGCATCATTGTCAACGTTTTGCCGCTTTTCATGTGCTTTAAAGGCGATTCGAATCTACCTCCTGAAATCTTTTTCCTGCAATTCTGCCTTGATTTCAAATCCTCTCCTTGCCTTCCCTCAATATATTTGTGCACGAGACTTATCATTTATAACTCTGCAGTTTTGTGAATTGCAGTGCCCTGAACCTCCATTTTACAACTTGCGTTTTTGGGAGATGGCCGCAAAAGCGCAGGATGGCTTCAGGCACTGTTCTGGTTCCGGGGGGCAGGCTGAGCCTGTGGTTAATTCTTCTTCCTGATGGGAAAATAGAGTGACCTGTGCCTGTCCCAACACCAAGAGCTAGTCTTTCATTGGTTCCACGTCTTCCCGTTCATCCTCAGTAAAAATTGCAACCTGTACGGAACAGGAGGTTAAAGGTGCTGATGCTCCAAGGAGGGAGATTGCTAGTAAAGTGGCTGGAATGGCGAACCCGGGCACAAGCAGATGAGAAATGAGGTGCGTTTTAGAAACCTTTCCCCATCACACGGTGTACCATCTTCTGGGTTTCTCATGCATGGTTTCGATGTAGGAAGATGCCCTTGAACCTGGAGATTTGGGACCCAGGTGATGGGTACCACGCAGTATTACTTTAAAGGGTTTGCGTTTGCTCACCCAACCTCACCAAACCTCTCAGCCCCAAGAGTGTCCACCCTTATGTCTCATCCAGCTGTGGTCAATCCAGGTTGCATCACAGCCCCTGAACGCATTGTGTAAGAATTTCGCTCTCTTTCACTGTTTTGTTTCATGGGTTTTTCAAAGTAATTTATTTTTATAATGGGGTTTAGCTGCTTTTCACTGCTGTGTTTATGCCGCTTTACACCCACTTGACACACTAACAGAGAGATATCAATACATAGGTTTTAACATTATTACTAGTCAGATATATTCTTGTGCGGTGACTAGGGCGTGTTGAGTCCAGTTCTCTGAGCAAGGAGTAGGTCTTGTCTATTACATATTGGGTTTATGGAACGGTATCTGAGCTAATTTGAAACCCTTGTTTTATGTATCACCCCACCTCACCTTTCCCATTAAGCAGCCATAGTGTGTTTTCTGCATGTGTGACTCTGTTCTGTTTTGTAATTCAGTTCAAGTGTAACGGTTTTTACATTCCCTCTATCAGTGATACCTTATGAGAAGTGTCCTTTTCTGTGTGACTTATTTCACTTAGAATCGTCGTACCTAAATCCACTCATCATGCTGCTACTAGCCTTATGACATTGATTTCACGGCTGAGTGATATTCCATTGTACATAAGGACCACAACTTCTTTATCCATTTTTCTTTTTCCTGGGATATTGAAGGTGGAATGAAGTGGAGGTCCTTGTCAACAGAGCAGTCCTAAACTTTGGGGTGCTTGTGTCTTGCTGATTTTTAATTTTCCCAATTTATACCCCCATGAGTGGAAGTGCCCTATGCTCTCTAAGCTGTGTTTTTTAGATGTTTCAGGACACACCGTACTCTTCTCCAGAGTGGCTGTTGGCAATTTACATCCCGCCCATCAGTGTACCAAGGCTCCCATTTCTCCATGGCCTGTCCTGCATTTCTGGTCTTGACACTTTTTTCAGCATGGCCCTTTTAACCGATGGGAAGCGAGACTTCTTTGTAGCGCTGATTTGCCTTTCCAGGTTGCTTGGTTGGCCAAAAAGGGCGTATGCGTTTTTTCCTGAATATATTCAGGAAAAAACGCATACGCCCTTTTTGGCCAAGGGCATCATTGTCAACGTTTTGCCGCTTTTCATGTGCTTTAAAGGCGATTCGAATCTACCTCCTGAAATCTGTTTCCTGCAATTCTGCCTTGATTTCAAATCCTCTTCTTTGCCTTCCCTCAATATATTTGTGGACGAGAGTTATCATTTATAACTCTGCAGTTTTGTGAATTGCAGTGCCCTGAACCTCCATTTTACAACTCGCGTTTTTGGGAGATGGCCGCAAAAGCGCAGGATGGCTTCAGGCCCTGTTCTTGTTCCGGGGGGCAGGCTGAGCCTGTGGTTAATTCTTCTTCCTGATGGGAAAATAGAGTGACCTGTGCCTGTCCCAACACCAAGAGCTAGTCTCTCATTGGTTCCACGTCTTCCCGTTCATCCTCAGGACAAATTGCAACCTGTACGGAACAGGAGGTTAAAGGTGCTGATGCTCCAAGGAGGGAGATTGCTAGTAAAGCGGCTGGAATGGCGAACCCGGGCACAAGGAGATGAGAAATGAGGTGCGTTTTAGAAACCTTTCCCCATCACACGGTGTACCATCTTCTGGGATTCTCATGCATGTTTTCGATGTAGGAAGATGCCCTTGAACCTGGAGATTTGGGACCCATGCGATGGGTACCACGCAGTATTACTTTAAAGGGTTTGCGTTTGCTCACCCAACCTCACCAAACCTCTCAGCCCCAAGAGTGTCCACCCTTATGTCTCATCCAGCTGTGGGTCTAGATATGGTCAATCCAGGTTGCATCACAGCCCCTGAACGCATTGTGTAAGAATTTCGCTCTCTTTCACTGTTTTGTTTCATGGTTTTTTCAAAGTAATTTATTTTTATAATGGGGTTTAGCTGCTTTTCACTGCTGTGTTTATGCCGCTTTTTACCCACTTGACACACTAACAGAGAGATATCAATACATAGGTTTTAAGATTATTACTAGTCAGATATATTCTTGTGCGGTGACTAGGGCGTGTTGAGTCCAGTTCTCTGAGCAAGGAGTAGGTCTTGTCTATTACATATTGGGTTTATGGAACGGTATCTGAGCTAATTTGAAACCCTTGTTTTATGTATCACCCCACCTCACCTTTCCCATTAAGCAGCCATAGTGTGTTTTCTGCATGTGTGACTCTGTTCTGTTTTGTAATTCAGTTCAAGTGTAACGGTTTTTACATTCCCTCTATAAGTGATACCTTATGAGAAGTGTCCTTTTCTGTGTGACTTATTTCACTTAGAATCGTCGTACCTAAATCCACTCATCATGCTGCTACTAGCCTTATGACATTGATTTCATGGCTGAGTGATATTCCATTGTACATAAGGACCACAACTTCTTTATCCATTTTTCTTTTTCCTGGGATATTGAAGGTGGAATGAAGTGGAGGTCCTTGTCAACAGAGCAGTCCTAAACTTTGGGGTGCTTGTGTCTTGCTGATTTTTAATTTTCCCAATTTATACCCCCATGAGTGGAAGTGCCCTATGCTCTCTAAGCTGTGTTTTTTAGATGTTTCAGGACACACCGTACTCTTCTCCAGAGTGGCTGTTGGCAATTTACATCCCGCCCATCAGTGTACCAAGGCTCCCATTTCTCCATGGCCTGTCCTGCATTTCTGGTTTTGACACTTTTTTCAGCATGGCCCTTTTAACCGATGGGAAGCAAGACTTCTTTGTAGCGCTGATTTGCCTTTCCAGGTTGCTTGGTTGGCCAAAAAGGGCGTATGCGTTTTTTCCTGAATATATTCAGGAAAAAACGCATACGCCCTTTTTGGCCAAGGGCATCATTGTCAACGTTTTGCCGCTTTTCATGTGCTTTAAAGGCGATTCGAATCTACCTCCTGAAATCTGTTTCCTGCAATTCTGCCTTGATTTCAAATCCTCTTCTTTGCCTTCCCTCAATATATTTGTGGACGAGAGTTATCATTTATAACTCTGCAGTTTTGTGAATTGCAGTGCCCTGAACCTCCATTTTACAACTCGCGTTTTTGGGAGATGGCCGCAAAAGCGCAGGATGGCTTCAGGCCCTGTTCTTGTTCCGGGGGGCAGGCTGAGCCTGTGGTTAATTCTTCTTCCTGATGGGAAAATAGAGTGACCTGTGCCTGTCCCAACACCAAGAGCTAGTCTCTCATTGGTTCCACGTCTTCCCGTTCATCCTCAGGACAAATTGCAACCTGTACGGAACAGGAGGTTAAAGGTGATGATGCTCCAAGGAGGGAGATTGCTAGTAAAGTGGCTGGAATGGCGAACCCGAGCACAAGGAGATGAGAAATTAGGTGCGTTTTAGAAACATTTCCCGATCATACGGTGTACCATCTGCTGGGTTTCTCATGCATGTTTTCGATGTAGGAAGATGCCCTTGAACCTGGAGATTTGGGACCCATGCGATGGGTACCACGCAGTATTACTTTAAAGGGTCTGCGTTTGCTCACCCAACCTCACCAAACCTCTCAGCCGCAACAGTGTCCACCCTTAGGTCTCATCAAGCTGTGGGTCTAGATATGGTCAATCCAGGTTGCATCACAGCCCCTGAACGCATTGTGTAAGAATTTCTCTCTCTTTCACTGTCTTTGTTTCATGGGTTTTTCAAAGTAATTTATTTTTATAATGGGGTTTAGCTGCTTTTCACTGCTGTGTTTATGCCGCTTTTTACCCACTTGACACACTAACAGAGAGATATCAATACATAGGTTTTAAGATTATTACTAGTCAGATATATTCTTGTGCGGTGAATAGGGCGTGTTGAGTCCAGTTCTCTGAGCAAGGAGTAGGTCTTGTCTATTACATATTGGGTTTATGGAATGGTATCTGAGCTAATTTGAAACCCTTGTTTTATGTATCACCCCACCTCACCTTTCCCGTTAAGCAGCCATGCCGCAGACCGGCTGCAGAAAGCTAGAAGTTCCTGGCGGTGAGGGGTAAGGAACTGAAAAGCACCAGTATGGGGTCAGAAGGGCCAAGACAACTGATGGTTGCAAGGCTAGTTTATTCAAAGAGCATGAATGTATATATAGGTTTAGTACGGAACGAACACCAGACAACAAATCAGCAAACCTTGTATTTCCACATAATTCTGTCGCCACTATCTATGCGCCATTATCTATGCGCCATTATCTATGCATCACTATCTATGCATCACTATCTATGCGTCAGCATGCCTTATGGGCCATTCTTTGGAGATACAGACTTCCCCCTCAGGGCAGCACGTCCTTCTTCTGGGGAACAACCAGGGGCTCTTAGATCCAGAGCAGGCACCTGGAACGAAACTGGCCGCAAGCCATTTTCCTTTTTTACGCTCAATACCGCAGCGTCAGGAGTGCATACCAAGAAAGAGACAAGCAGTTCTCCGCAAAGCAGAAAGCTGAATAAGCTTACAGCTTGGGGGCCACCACATTTCCCCCTTTTTTATTATTTTTTAAAGCTTGATAATGTAGTTTTAAGCCATGAACATCCTGACGCAAGACAGCAAAGCGCCCCATTACAAATCTAACAATACAAGGTAATAAACCGATCACCAATAAAAGTAGTACACCAATTGATATCAGGCCTGAGAGCCCTCCATGAATCCATTGTATCGGATTTAGCCCTTGTAGTTGATCTAATAATCCTTGAATCAAATTCTGGGGTCCATCTTCGTCCAGGTGGGCCTCTTGAATAGCTTGTATTTCGGCATTTAACTTTTGAATATCAAGGCTAATGTGTCCATCAGTCCATACACTTAATATATGCATTTTTACTTTTTCCCAATCCCATTGTGAATCATTATATAAATGTTGAGTTACACAAATCCAGGTATATTTGGCATGACAAATCAAACGCATTTTTAATTTTAAAGCCATAACTTGATCCCCTATTCCTATTAGAACATTTTTTAATTCATCTACTTCCGTTTTTAGTTGGGTATCAATATGACTTTGTAGGGCTAATGCTACACTAGTATTTTTAGATAACTGATTAACATAATGAGCCTGGTGAATAGTTTGTGAAAGAGCAATCCCAGCAGTGGCCGCAGTAGCAGTTAAAGCTGCTAAGGCTAGGATTGCACATATTAGAACACCTATAAATCTCTTTGGTCGTTTTAATGCTTCAGTCAATTCCAGCCAGGCTTGCATGCCAGTGTTATGATACCATGGTTCAGACAAATTAACAGGTAACATTATATAAGAAGGTTGCTTCATAATCATAACAGATGCAGATCCTTTAACGGGCAAAACACAACTACTAAAGATACAATTAACACAAGTAATATTATAACCTATAGGATTCATAGTGTTTTCTACAATTAAATCTCCAATCAATAAAGCATAAGGAGGAGCGACGCAAGTAATCACCGGTCTATAAGAAAAGGATAAGGCAAGTTTCCAGAATTCCCATTGCTTGTAAAAAACAAGGCTGTTATTATTAACGGGGACAGAAGAAACTAGTATGGTGCCATTATCATAATCTAAAGTACACCAGACAGAGGCTTTAGTCCATGTATCATTACAAACAGGAAAATCAAACTGCGGGAATTCAGAAGCCATAAAAGCAGGAAATTGTAGTCCTGTGACAGTCTTTACGACCGTAATTTGATGTCCAGCTAATAACGTCCCTTGATTACCTATGGTAGTTTCAATACACAAATAATGTCCAGTATCTTCAATTCTCAAGCGATATATGCATAGAGAATGATCCAACGAAGTATTAGAAGCAAGCTTAGTTACTCTAGCATTCATGTGAATGGGAACGTTATCCTTATACCAAAATACAAAGGTGGATAAATCTTCTCGTCTAGGAACAGTCTGTTTGCAAGGAAGACAAATATTAGATCCCACAGCTTTATAATTTTTACGTAAATGAGTAAAAAATTGAGAATTTACAGTGGTTTGGTAAGAAATAGCATGTTCTAAAGCAACAGCCTTAACACAACCAGAATTGGTACTCATAGGACTTAAACAAACAGGGGGAGTATTAAGCCAATTAGAGTAATTAACAGAAGTATTAGTAATAGGCAAATTTCCTAGCACTCTTCCAAAAGTAGAATCATTATAGAAAATTGGAAGGTCAGCTTCAGACCATGTAACAGGTTGTAATAAAGGAGGATCGGGTACATAAGCCCAATAAGATTTAGCCTCTATAGGTGGGGCTGCCAATACAGCTATCATGGCTAAAAAAAAGGTAAGAGGAGAGCGAGGATGAGCACTCTCCTCCATAATCCTACGTGCTTGAAATACTAAACATTGCAATTGATACCAAGTAATTTGATTTCGATCTCCCCTCGCCTCCCTGACAAGTTGTCTCCTACTCCATCGCCGCATTCTTCTCGTCCGCCGGGGGAACCGGTTGGGGTGTGCTGTGGTCGATTGCGAGAGCCTCAGGCGACGCATTCTTCGAGTCAGGGTGTTTATTGGTGATGGCATGATAATGTCGAACCAAGCGCTCCGGGAGCCACCGCGGAGAGTCTGCCTCCCTAGGGAAAACACAAACATGGCCTCGGCCCCATACTAAAACAGGGTCTGGTCCATGCCAAAGGTTAGTCATGGGATCTTTCCATTTAACAAGCGCTTTTTCAGGAGGGGTTCCAGAAAGACCTGTAAACAATCGTTCATAAGGCGTGTGACTAAATGCATCTAAAGTTAAAAAATTTAAAATAAATAAAGCATGATTAAGCATAATCTGAGGAGATCTATCATATTCCCCCTTTTTTATTTTTTGTAATGTAATTTTTAATTGTCGGTTGGCACGTTCTACAATACCTTGACCCTGAGGATTGTAGGGAATGCCTGTTTTATGTGAAATATGGAAAGTTGCACAAAAATTGGCAAAAGCTTTACTCGTATATCCTGGAGCATTATCTGTTTTTAAAGCTTTAGGAATTCCCATAGATGCAAAACAATGAAATAAATGAGTAATTACATATTTAGTAGATTCCCCAGCCAAAGGCGTAGCACATATAAAATTAGAGTAAGTATCAACAGTTACATGAACAAATTGTAATTTACCAAAAGAGGGAATATGAGTAACATCCATTTGCCAAAGATGATGAGGGAGTAAACCCCGAGGATTGACTCCAAATTGTGGAACAGGAAGGTGGGGTAAACATTTAGAGCAGGACTTAACAATGTATCGGGCTGTTTCTCTAGAAATAGAGAATTGTTTTTGAAGCATAGCAGCAGATTGATGATGTAAATTATGTGATTGAGTAGCAAGATCCTGAGGTTGAGATAAACTTAAGCCTATAATCTTTGTATTTTCGTCAGCCAATTGATTTCCCAAAGACAATGGGCCAGGGAGACCTGAATGGGCTCGAATATGTAATATGGCTACAGGAAACTCATGCTGACGAATAATCTTTTGTAGTTGAAAGAAAGTCTGAAACAATTGAGAATCAACAGTATTGCCAATTATAGCAGTTTCTATGTTACGCAAAATAGTAACCAAATAATGGCTATCTGTATAGAGATTAAAAGAACAATGTGAAAAGATTTGAAAAGCCAAGGAAATCGCATGTAATTCAACTCGTTGGGCAGAGGTATGATCTGTTTGTTCTTTATGAAGTAAGTCATCAGAAATAACCACAGCGATGCCATTGGCAGAACCATCAGTAAAAACATTTGGGGCATTGAGAATAGGAGTTGAACAGATAGTTTTTGGAAAAATAAATAGATGTTGAGTAGCAAAATGAAGGAGCTTATTAGAAGGATAATGATTATCAATAATTCCTGAATATCCAGCAAAAGCAAGAGCCCAAAAATCAGAGACAAATAATAGCCAAGAATATTGATAAGTAGTATAAGGTATAATAATAGAATTTGGTTCATATCCTACCAACTGAATATTTCTTCTACGACCCAATTGAACAAGTGTTGCTATTAACTCATAATAAGGTGTAACGACTTTATTAGGCGTATTTTTCATATGAATCCATTCAAGAATTCCTGTTTCTTGCCATAATAAGGCGGTAGGGGTATGTGACGTAGCACAGATTATTAATAGTATAGGTAAAGAAGGCTCAATTCTAGTTAGCTGAGCAGATTGTATTGCTTTGTTTACAAGCTTGAGTGCTTGTTGAGCTTCAGAAGTTAAAATACGAGGGGAAGAAGGATCAGGACTTCCCTTTAGGATATTAAAAAGAGGCTGTAACTGACCCGTAGTTAATTTTAAAGAAGGTCGCAGCCAATTAATATCTCCTAATAACTTTTGAAAATCATTTAAAGTTTTAAGAACGTCAGTCCGTATCTCTATCTTCTGAGGTGTAATATTATAATTTGTGATATACTTACCAAGATATGAGAAAGGTGGGTTCATCTGTACTTTGTCAGCAGCAATGACTAGTCCTGATCGTGACAAATGACTTTGAAGGGAATTATAAGCCTTAAGTAAAATATGTTTATCAGAATAAGCAAGTAATAAGTCATCCATATAATGAATAAAATATATCTGAGGAAACTGTTTACGAACAGGGGCAATAACTTGAGCTACAAACTGTTGACATAAAGTAGGACTATTAGCCATACCCTGAGGCAGCATTTTCCATTGATAACGTTGCATAGGTTCTATAAAATTTAAAGAGGGTAAGCTAAAAGCAAATCGCAACTTATCAGCCGGAAATAGAGGAATAGTAAAAAAGCAATCCTTAAGATCAATAATAATAATCATATAATTTTTAGGTATGGCTGCAGGAGAAGGCAAACCTGGTTGCAGAGCTCCCATAATTACCATAGTTTGGTTAACAGCACGTAAATCTTGCAATAAACGATATTTTCCCGATTTTTTCTTTATAACAAATATAGGAGTATTCCAAGGGCTATTAGACTTTTCTAGTCTGCCCAAAGCAAGCTGTTCATTAATTATATTATGAGCCGCCATTAATTTCTCCTTAGAAAGGGGCCATTGGTCCACCCAGACAGGATTATCAGAAATCCAAGTTATAGGGTCAGCATGTGGTGGAGGAGAATCCAAGGCCCCTAGAAAAAACCCAAGCCTGTTTTATCCCGTTTATTATCAGTCTGTAAGGGTAATTTATTTCCCTGTTGATTTTTTCCCAAACCATTCCTAGGATCATAACCTTGATTTAACAATATATTAGTTACAGTAGGGTTGGGACTAAGCAATAGGATTCCCATTTGTTGTAATATATCTCTTCCCCAAAGGTTAACTGGCAGTCCGGGCAATACGTAGGGTTTGAATATTCCTTGATTACCTTCAGCATCCTGCCAATGTAGGTATTGCGAACTTTGTTGTGGAGAATTAGATTGGCCAATACCTTGCAACTGTGTAATGGTTTGGTGCACGGGCCAATTTTTTGGCCAATGTATAAACGAAATAACAGAAACATCAGCACCAGTATCTAATAACCCAGAAAAAGGCCTTCCATTTATTTTTAATACCAATTGTGGTCTTTCCCTACCAATTTGTTGAATCCAGTAAACTGCATCAGAGGAACCGAAAGCCCCAGTTCCTCTTTTGTTATGTTGTAAAATTTTTCCTTCTGGTATGAATGGAATTAATAGAAGCTGAGCTATTCGCATACCGGGTGTGATAAGAAAAGATCCTTTTGATGTTTGAACCATAACCTTTAATTCCCCTTCATAATCAGCATCAATCACCCCAGGAATAATAGTTAAGCCTTTCATAGACATACTACTTCTTCCAAGGATTATACCAACTGTTCCCTGGGGTAAAGGCCCAAAAGTTCCCGTAGGAAGGGCTTGGGGTCCCATATCCGAGGTTAATAAGAATTGGGTGGAGGCACAGAGGTCCAGTCCTGCACTATTTGGCGTGGCCCTTTGAAGGGAGGAGATTCCATTCCCTGAGGAACAAAGGTCTGAGCTGGAGGCGGTGGAGCAGGTTGTGAGGGGATTATTGACATTGCTCCAATTGTTTGATGGGGCCGGAGCAGGCCCCTCCGGAAGTTTCCCGACAAGGGAGTTCCATCTTTATGAGTCACTGATCGACATTCTTTAGCCCAATGCCGTCCTCTTTTGCATCGGGGACAAATTGTGGGAGGAGGAGATTTACCTTGAGGCACAGAACTTACGATAGGCATATTAGGAGTATCAACAGTACAATTTTTTGCAAAATGACCTGGCTTCCCACATTTAAAACAGTTTTTACTTTTAGCATTTGGGCCAAATCCTGCCTTAGTTAGGGCTGCAGCTATAGTTGCTCCCTGTAAGTAAGATGATCCAATATCAGAACAAACTCGAATATAATCCTCTAAATTTCCTTTCCTTTTCCATGGATGTATAGCTGCTTGACAAATATTATTAGCATTTTCGAAAGCCAATTGTTTGACGATAATTGCTCCAGAAGGACCATCAGAAATAATTCTATTAACAGCCTGTAATAATCTATCCACAAAATCAGCATAAGGTTCATCTGCCCCTTGCCTTATTTTAGCAAGGTCTTCAGTCCTAGTGGAGGCAGGTAAATGTTTCCATGCATGTAGAGCTATATGACTGATCTGAGCATAAGCCACAAAAGGGAAAGCTAATTGATCCTGTAATAACTGATGTTGTCCTTCCCCAATCAACATCTCATAATTTACTAGCACATTATGTGCAGTATTTCTTTCAGCTTGTTCAGCAGCCTTTTCATAATATTCTGATTTCCAAAGTAAATAGTCGCCACCAGTGAGACAAGCACGAGCAATAGATTTCCAGTCTGCTGGAGGCAATGCTTCTGTTGCAATAGTATCCAACATAGTAATAGTGAAAGGGGCTGTAGGCCCATATTGTGCACAGGCTGCTTTTAAATCTTTCAAAACCTTAAAGGAGAGAGGCTGATATTCCCGATTATTTTGTTGTGGATTTTGAGGATTGGGTCGTTCCACCACCGGGCAGCAGAATAAAGGATCCTCCCCTCTATTAAGAGCTCCCCGTACTGCTTGTTGTAAAGGACTAAGCTTAGGAGGGATAGGGACAGAGACATGTAATTGCTGTAACCGCGGAAGAATATTTTCATCAGGATATTTTTCAGCCTCATATTTGGCTTCTTCACCCGCTAAATCAAAAGAAAAGTCATCATCATCAAGTGAATTAACACTTTTTATCCTCGGTGGCAACGGAGGAGCAGTAGCTACTGCAGCAACATGTTCTACAGATTTAGCTGTTAATTTTGGAACTGAATCATAAATTGGATTAAAACAATCTCTTATTAAATTCCACAAGCTAAAAATGGAAACTGAAACAGAAGATGGTCCATGAGCTTCATGATATTTAGATAATTCATCTCCTACACGAGTCCAAATTGCTAAGTCCACTGATCCTCCTTCAGGGAACCAAGGACAAGCATCATATACTAATTGCAAAAATTCCAGAAGTTGTGAGGTAGTTACCTTAGTTCCACGGGCTTTTAACATTGAAAGCAAAACCTGAGCAAATAAATCACGCTCCTTAGAGCCCTTTTGTCCCATATTATTTTACTTCTGACTCTTTCTCGAGTTACCATCCTAAAAACGAAATTATTTCTTGTGGCCACACTATCTCACTCGAGAGTTCTACTTACCTGAAATCTTCCGAAATGCCTCACGCACTCAGGTCCCTGTGCGGGCGCCACTTGCCGCAGACCGGCTGCAGAAAGCTAGAAGTTCCTGGCGGTGAGGGGTAAGGAACTGAAAAGCACCAGTATGGGGTCAGAAGGGCCAAGACAACTGATGGTTGCAAGGCTAGTTTATTCAAAGAGCATGAATGTATATATAGGTTTAGTATGGAACGAACACCAGACAACAAATCAGCAAACCTTGTATTTCCACATAATTCTGTCGCCACTATCTATGCGCCATTATCTATGCGCCATTATCTATGCATCACTATCTATGCATCACTATCTATGCGTCAGCATGCCTTATGGGCCATTCTTTGGAGATACAGACTTCCCCCTCAGGGCAGCACGTCCTTCTTCTGGGGAACAACCAGGGGCTCTTAGATCCAGAGCAGGCACCTGGAACGAAACTGGCCGCAAGCCATTTTCCTTTTTTACGCTCAATACCGCAGCGTCAGGAGTGCATACCAAGAAAGAGACAAGCAGTTCTCCGCAAAGCAGAAAGCTGAATAAGCTTACAGCTTGGGGGCCACCACACAGCCATAGTGTGTTTTCTGCATGTGTGACTCTGTTCTGTTTTGTAATTCAGTTCAAGTGTAACGGTTTTTACATTCCCTCTATAAGTGATACCTTATGAGAAGTGTCCTTTTCTGTGTGACTTATTTCACTTAGATTCGTCGTACCTAAATCCACTCACCATGCTGCTACTAGCCTTATGACATTGATTTCACGGCTGAGTGATATTCCATTGTACATAAGGACCACAACTTCTTTATCCATTTTTCTCTTTCCTGTGATATTGAAGGTGGAATGAAGTGGAGGTCCTTGTCAACAGAGCAGCCCTAAACTTTGGGGTGCTTGTGTCTTGCTGATTTTTAATTTTCCCAATTTATAACCCCATGAGTGGAAGTGCCCTATGCTCTCTAAGCTTTGTTTTTTAGATGTTTCAGGACTCACCGTACGCTTCTCCAGAGTGGCTGTTGGCAATTTACATCCCGCCCATCAGTGTAGCAAGGCTCCCATTTCTCCATGGCCTGTCCTGCATTTCTGGTTTTGACACTTTTTTCAGCATGGCCTTTTTAACCGATGGGAAGCGAGACATCTTTGTAGCGCTGATTTGCCTTTCCAGGTTGCTTGGTTGGCCAAAAAGGGCGTATGCGTTTTTTCCTGAATATATTCAGAAAAAACGCATACGCCCTTTTTGGCCAAGGGCATCATTGTCAACGTTTTGCCGCTTTTCATGTGCTTTAAAGGCGATTCGAATCTACCTCCTGAAATCTGTTTCGTGCAATTCTGCCTTGATTTCAAATCCTCTTCTTTGCCTTCCCTCAATATATTTGTGGACGAGAGTTATCATTTATAACTCTGCAGGTTTGTGAATTGCAGTGCCCTGAACCTCCATTTTACAACTCGCGTTTTTGGGAGATGGCCGCAAAAGCGCAGGATGGCTTCAGGCCCTGTTCTTGTTCCGGGGGGCAGGCTGAGCCTGTGGTTAATTCTTCTTCCTGATGGGAAAATAGAGTGACCTGTGCCTGTCCCAACACCAAGAGCTAGTCTCTCATTGGTTCCACGTCTTCCCGTTCATCCTCAGGACAAATTGCAACCTGTACGGAACAGGAGGTTAAAGGTGATGATGCTCCAAGGAGGGAGATTGCTAGTAAAGTGGCTGGAATGGCGAACCCGAGCACAAGGAGATGAGAAATGAGGTGCGTTTTAGAAACCTTTCCCCATCACACGGTGTACCATCTTCTGGGTTTCTCATGCATGTTTTCGATGTAGGAAGATGCCCTTGAACCTGGAGATTTGGGACCCATGCGATGGGTACCACGCAGTATTACTTTAAAGGGGCTGCGTTTGCTCACCCAACCTCACCAAACCTCTCAGCCGCAACAGTGTCCACCCTTATGTCTCATCCAGCTGTGGGTCTAGATATGGTCAATCCAGGTTGCATCACAGCCCCTGAACGCATTGTGTAAGAATTTCGCTCTCTTTCACTGTTTTGTTTCATGGGTTTTTCAAAGTAATTTATTTTTATAATGGGGTTTAGCTGCTTTTCACTGCTGTGTTTATGCCGCTTTACACCCACTTGACACACTAACAGAGAGATATCAATACATAGGTTTTAAGATTATTACTAGTCAGATATATTCTTGTGCGGTGAATAGGGCGTGTTGAGTCCAGTTCTCTGAGCAAGGAGTAGGTCTTGTCTATTACATATTGGGTTTATGGAACGGTATCTGAGCTAATTTGAAACCCTTGTTTTATGTATCACCCCACCTCACCTTTCCCGTTAAGCAGCCATAGTGTGTTTTCTGCATGTGTGACTCTGTTCTGTTTTGTAATTCAGTTCAAGTGTAACGGTTTTTACATTCCCTCTATCAGTGATACCTTATGAGAAGTGTCCTTTTCTGTGTGACTTATTTCACTTAGATTCGTCGTACCTAAATCCACTCATCATGCTGCTACTAGCCTTATGACATTGATTTCATGGCTGAGTGATATTCCATTGTACATAAGGACCACAACTTCTTTATCCATTTTTCTTTTTCCTGGGATATTGAAGGTGGAATGAAGTGGAGGTCCTTGTCAACAGAGCAGTCCTAAACTTTGGGGTGCTTGTGTCTTGCTGATTTTTAATTTTCCCAATTTATACCCCCATGAGTGGAAGTGCCCTATGCTCTCTAAGCTGTGTTTTTTAGATGTTTCAGGACACACCGTACTCTTCTCCAGAGTGGCTGTTGGCAATTTACATCCCGCCCATCAGTGTACCAAGGCTCCCATTTCTCCATGGCCTGTCCTGCATTTCTGGTTTTGACACTTTTTTCAGCATGGCCCTTTTAACCGATGGGAAGCAAGACTTCTTTGTAGCGCTGATTTGCCTTTCCAGGTTGCTTGGTTGGCCAAAAAGGGCGTATGCGTTTTTTCCTGAATATATTCAGGAAAAAACGCATACGCCCTTTTTGGCCAAGGGCATCATTGTCAACGTTTTGCCGCTTTTCATGTGCTTTAAAGGCGATTCGAATCTACCTCCTGAAATCTGTTTCCTGCAATTCTGCCTTGATTTCAAATCCTCTTCTTTGCCTTCCCTCAATATATTTGTGGACGAGAGTTATCATTTATAACTCTGTAGGTTTGTGAATTGCAGTGCCCTGAACCTCCATTTTACAACTCGCGTTTTTGGGAGATGGCCGCAAAAGCGCAGGATGGCTTCAGGCCCTGTTCTTGTTCCGGGGGGCAGGCTGAGCCTGTGGTTAATTCTTCTTCCTGATGGGAAAATAGAGTGACCTGTGCCTGTCCCAACACCAAGAGCTAGTCTCTCATTGGTTCCACGTCTTCCCGTTCATCCTCAGGACAAATTGCAACCTGTACGGAACAGGAGGTTAAAGGTGATGATGCTCCAAGGAGGGAGATTGCTAGTAAAGTGGCTGGAATGGCGAACCCGAGCACAAGGAGATGAGAAATTAGGTGCGTTTTAGAAACCTTTCCCGATCATACGGTGTACCATCTGCTGGGTTTCTCATGCATGTTTTCGATGTAGGAAGATGCCCTTGAACCTGGAGATTTGGGACCCATGCGATGGGTACCACGCAGTATTACTTTAAAGGGTCTGCGTTTGCTCACCCAACCTCACCAAACCTCTCAGCCGCAACAGTGTCCACCCTTAGGTCTCATCCAGCTGTGGGTCTAGATATGGTCAATCCAGGTTGCATCACAGCCCCTGAACGCATTGTGTAAGAATTTCTCTCTCTTTCACTGTCTTTGTTTCATGGGTTTTTCAAAGTAATTTATTTTTATAATGGGGTTTAGCTGCTTTTCACTGCTGTGTTTATGCCGCTTTTTACCCACTTGACACACTAACAGAGAGATATCAATACATAGGTTTTAAGATTATTACTAGTCAGATATATTCTTGTGTGGTGAATAGGGCGTGTTGAGTCCAGTTCTCTGAGCAAGGAGTAGGTCTTGTCTATTACATATTGGGTTTATGGAACGGTATCTGAGCTAATTTGAAACCCTTGTTTTATGTATCACCCCACCTCACCTTTCCCGTTAAGCAGCCATAGTGTGTTTTCTGCATGTGTGACTCTGTTCTGTTTTGTAATTCAGTTCAAGTGTAACGGTTTTTACATTCCCTCTATAAGTGATACCTTATGAGAAGTGTCCTTTTCTGTGTGACTTATTTCACTTAGATTCGTCGTACCTAAATCCACTCACCATGCTGCTACTAGCCTTATGACATTGATTTCACGGCTGAGTGATATTCCATTGTACATAAGGACCACAACTTCTTTATCCATTTTTCTCTTTCCTGTGATATTGAAGGTGGAATGAAGTGGAGGTCCTTGTCAACAGAGCAGCCCTAAACTTTGGGGTGCTTGTGTCTTGCTGATTTTTAATTTTCCCAATTTATAACCCCATGAGTGGAAGTGCCCTATGCTCTCTAAGCTTTGTTTTTTAGATGTTTCAGGACTCACCGTACGCTTCTCCAGAGTGGCTGTTGGCAATTTACATCCCGCCCATCAGTGTAGCAAGGCTCCCATTTCTCCATGGCCTGTCCTGCATTTCTGGTTTTGACACTTTTTTCAGCATGGCCTTTTTAACCGATGGGAAGCGAGACATCTTTGTAGCGCTGATTTGCCTTTCCAGGTTGCTTGGTTGGCCAAAAAGGGCGTATGCGTTTTTTCCTGAATATATTCAGGAAAAAACGCATACGCCCTTTTTGGCCAAGGGCATCATTGTCAACGTTTTGCCGCTTTTCATGTGCTTTAAAGGCGATTCGAATCTACCTCCTGAAATCTGTTTCCTGCAATTCTGCCTTGATTTCAAATCCTCTTCTTTGCCTTCCCTCAATATATTTGTGGACGAGAGTTATCATTTATAACTCTGCAGGTTTGTGAATTGCAGTGCCCTGAACCTCCATTTTACAACTCGCGTTTTTGGGAGATGGCCGCAAAAGCGCAGGATGGCTTCAGGCCCTGTTCTTGTTCCGGGGGGCAGGCTGAGCCTGTGGTTAATTCTTCTTCCTGATGGGAAAATAGAGTGACCTGTGCCTGTCCCAACACCAAGAGCTAGTCTCTCATTGGTTCCACGTCTTCCCGTTCATCCTCAGGACAAATTGCAACCTGTACGGAACAGGAGGTTAAAGGTGATGATGCTCCAAGGAGGGAGATTGCTAGTAAAGTGGCTGGAATGGCGAACCCGAGCACAAGGAGATGAGAAATGAGGTGCGTTTTAGAAACCTTTCCCCATCACACGGTGTACCATCTTCTGGGTTTCTCATGCATGTTTTCGATGTAGGAAGATGCCCTTGAACCTGGAGATTTGGGACCCATGCGATGGGTACCACGCAGTATTACTTTAAAGGGGCTGCGTTTGCTCACCCAACCTCACCAAACCTCTCAGCCGCAACAGTGTCCACCCTTATGTCTCATCCAGCTGTGGGTCTAGATATGGTCAATCCAGGTTGCATCACAGCCCCTGAACGCATTGTGTAAGAATTTCGCTCTCTTTCACTGTCTTTGTTTCATGGGTTTTTCAAAGTAATTTATTTTTATAATGGGGTTTAGCTGCTTTTCACTGCTGTGTTTATGCCGCTTTTTACCCACTTGACACACTAACAGAGAGATATCAATACATAGGTTTTAAGATTATTACTAGTCAGATATATTCTTGTGCGGTGAATAGGGCGTGTTGAGTCCAGTTCTCTGAGCAAGGAGTAGGTCTTGTCTATTACATATTGGGTTTGTGGAACGGTATCTGAGCTAATTTGAAACCCTTGTTTTATGTATCACCCCACCTCACCTTTCCCGTTAAGCAGCCATAGTGTGTTTTCTGCATGTGTGACTCTGTTCTGTTTTGTAATTCAGTTCAAGTGTAACGGTTTTTACATTCCCTCTATCAGTGATACCTTATGAGAAGTGTCCTTTTCTGTGTGACTTATTTCACTTAGAGTCGTCGTACCTAAATCCACTCATCATGCTGCTACTAGCCTTATGACATTGATTTCACGGCTGAGTGATATTCCATTGTACATAAGGACCACAACTTCTTTATCCATTTTTCTCTTTCCTGGGATATTGAAGGTGGAATGAAGTGGAGGTCCTTGTCAACAGAGCAGCCCTAAACTTTGGGGTGCTTGTGTCTTGCTGATTTTTAATTTTCCCAACTTATACCCCCATGAGTGGAAGTGCCCTATGCTCTCTAAACTTTGCTTTTCAGACGTTTCAGGACTCACCGTACACTTCTCCAGAGTGGCTGTTGACAATTTACATCCCGCCCATCAGTGTAGCAAGGCTCCCATTTCTCCATGGCCTGTCCTGCATTTCTGGTTTTGACACTTTTTTCAGCATGGCCCTTTTGACCGATGGGAAGCGAGACATCTTTGTAGCGCTGATTTGCCTTTCCAGGTTGCTTGGTTGGCCAAAAAGGGAGTATGCGTTTTTTCCTGAATATATTCAGGAAAAAACGCATACGCCCTTTTTGGCCAAGGGCATCATTGTCAATGTTTTGCCGCTTTTCATGTGCTTTAAAGGCGATTCGAATCTACCTCCTGAAATCTGTTTCCTGCAATTCTGCCTTGATTTCAAATCCTCTTCTTTGCCTTCCCTCAATATATTTGTGGACGAGAGTTATCATTTATAACTCTGCAGGTTTGTGAATTGCAGTGCCCTGAACCTCCATTTTACAACTCGCGTTTTTGGGAGATGGCCGCAAAAGCGCAGGATGGCTTCAGGCCCTGTTCTTGTTCCGGGGGGCAGGCTGAGCCTGTGGTTAATTCTTCTTCCTGATGGGAAAATAGAGTGACCTGTGCCTGTCCCAACACCAAGAGCTAGTCTCTCATTGGTTCCACGTCTTCCCGTTCATCCTCAGGACAAATTGCAACCTGTACGGAACAGGAGGTTAAAGGTGATGATGCTCCAAGGAGGGAGATTGCTAGTAAAGTGGCTGGAATGGCGAACCCGAGCACAAGGAGATGAGAAATGAGGTGCGTTTTAGAAACCTTTCCCCATCACACGGTGTACCATCTTCTGGGTTTCTCATGCATGTTTTCGATGTAGGAAGATGCCCTTGAACCTGGAGATTTGGGACCCATGCGATGGGTACCACGCAGTATTACTTTAAAGGGTGTGCGTTTGCTCACCCAACCTCACCAAACCTCTCAGCCACAACAGTGTCCACCCTTAGGTCTCATCCAGCTGTGGGTCTAGATATGGTCAATCCAGGTTGCATCACAGCCCCTGAACGCATTGTGTAAGAATTTCTCTCTCTTTCACTGTCTTTGTTTCATGGGTTTTTCAAAGTAATTTATTTTTATAATGGGGTTTAGCTGCTTTTCACTGCTGTGTTTATGCCGCTTTACACCCACTTGACACACTAACAGAGAGATATCAATACATAGGTTTTAAGATTATTACTAGTCAGATATATTCTTGTGTGGTGAATAGGGCGTGTTGAGTCCAGTTCTCTGAGCAAGGAGTAGGTCTTGTCTATTACATATTGGGTTTATGGAACGGTATCTGAGCTAATTTGAAACACTTGTTTTATGTATCACCCCACCTCACCTTTCCCGTTAAGCAGCCATAGTGTGTTTTCTGCATGTGTGACTCTGTTCTGTTTTGTAATTCAGTTCAAGTGTAACGGTTTTTACATTCCCTCTATAAGTGATACCTTATGAGAAGTGTCCTTTTCTGTGTGACTTATTTCACTTAGAGTCGTCGTACCTAAATCCACTCATCATGCTGCTACTAGCCTTATGACATTGATTTCACGGCTGAGTGATATTCCATTGTACATAAGGACCACAACTTCTTTATCCATTTTTCTCTTTCCTGGGATATTGAAGGTGGAATGAAGTGGAGGTCCTTGTCAACAGAGCAGCCCTAAACTTTGGGGTGCTTGTGTCTTGCTGATTTTTCATTTTCCCAACTTATACCCCCATGAGTGGAAGTGCCCTATGCTCTCTAAACTTTGCTTTTCAGACGTTTCAGGACTCACCGTACACTTCTCCAGAGTGGCTGTTGACAATTTACATCCCGCCCATCAGTGTAGCAAGGCTCCCATTTCTCCATGGCCTGTCCTGCATTTCTGGTTTTGACACTTTTTTCAGCATGGCCCTTTTGACCGATGGGAAGCGAGACATCTTTGTAGCGCTGATTTGCCTTTCCAGGTTGCTTGGTTGGCCAAAAAGGGCGTATGCGTTTTTTCCTGAATATATTCAGGAAAAAACGCATACGCCCTTTTTGGCCAAGGGCATCATTGTCAATGTTTTGCCGCTTTTCATGTGCTTTAAAGGCGATTCGAATCTACCTCCTGAAATCTGTTTCCTGCAATTCTGCCTTGATTTCAAATCCTCTTCTTTGCCTTCCCTCAATATATTTGTGGACGAGAGTTATCATTTATAACTCTGCAGGTTTGTGAATTGCAGTGCCCTGAACCTCCATTTTACAACTCGCGTTTTTGGGAGATGGCCGCAAAAGCGCAGGATGGCTTCAGGCCCTGTTCTTGTTCCGGGGGGCAGGCTGAGCCTGTGGTTAATTCTTCTTCCTGATGGGAAAATAGAGTGACCTGTGCCTGTCCCAACACCAAGAGCTAGTCTCTCATTGGTTCCACGTCTTCCCGTTCATCCTCAGGACAAATTGCAACCTGTACGGAACAGGAGGTTAAAGGTGATGATGCTCCAAGGAGGGAGATTGCTAGTAAAGTGGCTGGAATGGCGAACCCGAGCACAAGGAGATGAGAAATGAGGTGCGTTTTAGAAACCTTTCCCCATCACACGGTGTACCATCTTCTGGGTTTCTCATGCATGTTTTCGATGTAGGAAGATGCCCTTGAACCTGGAGATTTGGGACCCATGCGATGGGTACCACGCAGTATTACTTTAAAGGGTGTGCGTTTGCTCACCCAACCTCACCAAACCTCTCAGCCACAACAGTGTCCACCCTTAGGTCTCATCCAGCTGTGGGTCTAGATATGGTCAATCCAGGTTGCATCACAGCCCCTGAACGCATTGTGTAAGAATTTCTCTCTCTTTCACTGTCTTTGTTTCATGGGTTTTTCAAAGTAATTTATTTTTATAATGGGGTTTAGCTGCTTTTCACTGCTGTGTTTATGCCGCTTTACACCCACTTGACACACTAACAGAGAGATATCAATACATAGGTTTTAAGATTATTACTAGTCAGATATATTCTTGTGTGGTGAATAGGGCGTGTTGAGTCCAGTTCTCTGAGCAAGGAGTAGGTCTTGTCTATTACATATTGGGTTTATGGAACGGTATCTGAGCTAATTTGAAACACTTGTTTTATGTATCACCCCACCTCACCTTTCCCGTTAAGCAGCCATAGTGTGTTTTCTGCATGTGTGACTCTGTTCTGTTTTGTAATTCAGTTCAAGTGTAACGGTTTTTACATTCCCTCTATAAGTGATACCTTATGAGAAGTGTCCTTTTCTGTGTGACTTATTTCACTTAGATTCGTCGTACCTAAATCCACTCATCATGCTGCTACTAGCCTTATGACATTGATTTCACGGCTGAGTGATATTCCATTGTACATAAGGACCACAACTTCTTTATCCATTTTTCTCTTTCCTGGGATATTGAAGGTGGAATGAAGTGGAGGTCCTTGTCAACAGAGCAGCCCTAAACTTTGGGGTGCTTGTGTCTTGCTGATTTTTAATTTTCCCAATTTATACCCCCATGAGTGGAAGTGCCCTATGCTCTCTAAGCTGTGTTTTTTAGATGTTTCAGGACTCACCGTACGCTTCTCCAGAGTGGCTGTTGGCAATTTACATCCCGCCCATCAGTGTAGCAAGGCTCCCATTTCTCCATGGCCTGTCCTGCATTTCTGGTTTTGACACTTTTTTCAGCATGGCCTTTTTAACCGATGGGAAGCGAGACATCTTTGTAGCGCTGATTTGCCTTTCCAGGTTGCTTGGTTGGCCAAAAAGGGCGTATGCGTTTTTTCCTGAATATATTCAGGAAAAAACGCATACGCCCTTTTTGGCCAAGGGCATCATTGTCAACGTTTTGCTGCTTTTCATGTGCTTTAAAGGCGATTCGAATCTACCTCCTGAAATCTGTTTCCTGCAATTCTGCCTTGATTTCAAATCCTCTTCTTTGCCTTCCCTCAATATATTTGTGGACGAGAGTTATCATTTATAACTCTGCAGGTTTGTGAATTGCAGTGCCCTGAACCTCCATTTTACAACTCGCGTTTTTGGGAGATGGCCGCAAAAGCGCAGGATGGCTTCAGGCCCTGTTCTTGTTCCGGGGGGCAGGCTGAGCCTGTGGTTAATTCTTCTTCCTGATGGGAAAATAGAGTGACCTGTGCCTGTCCCAACACCAAGAGCTAGTCTCTCATTGGTTCCACGTCTTCCCGTTCATCCTCAGGACAAATTGCAACCTGTACGGAACAGGAGGTTAAAGGTGATGATGCTCCAAGGAGGGAGATTGCTAGTAAAGTGGCTGGAATGGCGAACCCGAGCACAAGGAGATGAGAAATTAGGTGCGTTTTAGAAACCTTTCCCGATCATACGGTGTACCATCTGCTGGGTTTCTCATGCATGTTTTCGATGTAGGAAGATGCCCTTGAACCTGGAGATTTGGGACCCATGCGATGGGTACCACGCAGTATTACTTTAAAGGGTCTGCGTTTGCTCACCCAACCTCACCAAACCTCTCAGCCGCAACAGTGTCCACCCTTAGGTCTCATCCAGCTGTGGGTCTAGATATGGTCAATCCAGGTTGCATCACAGCCCCTGAACGCATTGTGTAAGAATTTCTCTCTCTTTCACTGTCTTTGTTTCATGGGTTTTTCAAAGTAATTTATTTTTATAATGGGGTTTAGCTGCTTTTCACTGCTGTGTTTATGCCGCTTTTTACCCACTTGACACACTAACAGAGAGATATCAATACATAGGTTTTAAGATTATTACTAGTCAGATATATTCTTGTGTGGTGAATAGGGCGTGTTGAGTCCAGTTCTCTGAGCAAGGAGTAGGTCTTGTCTATTACATATTGGGTTTATGGAACGGTATCTGAGCTAATTTGAAACCCTTGTTTTATGTATCACCCCACCTCACCTTTCCCGTTAAGCAGCCATAGTGTGTTTTCTGCATGTGTGACTCTGTTCTGTTTTGTAATTCAGTTCAAGTGTAACGGTTTTTACATTCCCTCTATCAGTGATACCTTATGAGAAGTGTCCTTTTCTGTGTGACTTATTTCACTTAGATTCGTCGTACCTAAATCCACTCATCATGCTGCTACTAGCCTTATGACATTGATTTCACGGCTGAGTGATATTCCATTGTACATAAGGACCACAACTTCTTTATCCATTTTTCTCTTTCCTGGGATATTGAAGGTGGAATGAAGTGGAGGTCCTTGTCAACAGAGCAGCCCTAAACTTTGGGGTGCTTGTGTCTTGCTGATTTTTAATTTTCCCAATTTATACCCCCATGAGTGGAAGTGCCCTATGCTCTCTAAGCTTTGCTTTTTAGATGTTTCAGGACTCACCGTACGCTTCTCCAGAGTGGCTGTTGGCAATTTACATCCTGCCCATCAGTGTAGCAAGGCTCCCATTTCTCCATGGCCTGTCCTGCATTTCTGGTTTTGACACTTTTTTCAGCATGGCCTTTTTAACCGATGGGAAGCGAGACATCTTTGTAGCGCTGATTTGCCTTTCCAGGTTGCTTGGTTGGCCAAAAAGGGCGTATGCGTTTTTTCCTGAATATATTCAGGAAAAAACGCATACGCCCTTTTTGGCCAAGGGCATCATTGTCAACGTTTTGCCGCTTTTCATGTGCTTTAAAGGCGATTCGAATCTACCTCCTGAAATCTGTTTCCTGCAATTTTGCCTTGATTTCAAATCCTCTTCTTTGCCTTCCCTCAATATATTTGTGGACGAGAGTTATCATTTATAACTCTGCAGGTTTGTGAATTGCAGTGCCCTGAACCTCCATTTTACAACTCGCGTTTTTGGGAGATGGCCGCAAAAGCGCAGGATGGCTTCAGGCCCTGTTCTTGTTCCGGGGGGCAGGCTGAGCCTGTGGTTAATTCTTCTTCCTGATGGGAAAATAGAGTGACCTGTGCCTGTCCCAACACCAAGAGCTAGTCTCTCATTGGTTCCACGTCTTCCCGTTCATCCTCAGGACAAATTGCAACCTGTACGGAACAGGAGGTTAAAGGTGATGATGCTCCAAGGAGGGAGATTGCTAGTAAAGTGGCTGGAATGGCGAACCCGAGCACAAGGAGATGAGAAATGAGGTGCGTTTTAGAAACCTTTCCCGATCATACGGTGTACCATCTGCTGGGTTTCTCATGCATGTTTTCGATGTAGGAAGATGCCCTTGAACCTGGAGATTTGGGACCCATGCGGTGGGTACCACGCAGTATTACTTTAAAGGGTCTGCGTTTGCTCACCCAACCTCACCAAACCTCTCAGCCGCAACAGTGTCCACCCTTAGGTCTCATCCAGCTGTGGGTCTAGATATGGTCAATCCAGGTTGCATCACAGCCCCTGAACGCATTGTGTAAGAATTTCTCTCTCTTTCACTGTCTTTGTTTCATGGGTTTTTCAAAGTAATTTATTTTTATAATGGGGTTTAGCTGCTTTTCACTGCTGTGTTTATGCCGCTTTTTACCCACTTGACACACTAACAGAGAGATATCAATACATAGGTTTTAAGATTATTACTAGTCAGATATATTCTTGTGTGGTGAATAGGGCGTGTTGAGTCCAGTTCTCTGAGCAAGGAGTAGGTCTTGTCTATTACATATTGGGTTTATGGAACGGTATCTGAGCTAATTTGAAACCCTTGTTTTATGTATCACCCCACCTCACCTTTCCCGTTAAGCAGCCATAGTGTGTTTTCTGCATGTGTGACTCTGTTCTGTTTTGTAATTCAGTTCAAGTGTAACGGTTTTTACATTCCCTCTATCAGTGATACCTTATGAGAAGTGTCCTTTTCTGTGTGACTTATTTCACTTAGATTCGTCGTACCTAAATCCACTCATCATGCTGCTACTAGCCTTATGACATTGATTTCACGGCTGAGTGATATTCCATTGTACATAAGGACCACAACTTCTTTATCCATTTTTCTCTTTCCTGGGATATTGAAGGTGGAATGAAGTGGAGGTCCTTGTCAACAGAGCAGCCCTAAACTTTGGGGTGCTTGTGTCTTGCTGATTTTTAATTTTCCCAATTTATACCCCCATGAGTGGAAGTGCCCTATGCTCTCTAAGCTGTGTTTTTTAGATGTTTCAGGACTCACCGTACGCTTCTCCAGAGTGGCTGTTGGCAATTTACATCCTGCCCATCAGTGTAGCAAGGCTCCCATTTCTCCATGGCCTGTCCTGCATTTCTGGTTTTGACACTTTTTTCAGCATGGCCTTTTTAACCGATGGGAAGCGAGACATCTTTGTAGCGCTGATTTGCCTTTCCAGGTTGCTTGGTTGGCCAAAAAGGGCGTATGCGTTTTTTCCTGAATATATTCAGGAAAAAACGCATACGCCCTTTTTGGCCAAGGGCATCATTGTCAACGTTTTGCCGCTTTTCATGTGCTTTAAAGGCGATTCGAATCTACCTCCTGAAATCTGTTTCCTGCAATTTTGCCTTGATTTCAAATCCTCTTCTTTGCCTTCCCTCAATATATTTGTGGACGAGAGTTATCATTTATAACTCTGCAGGTTTGTGAATTGCAGTGCCCTGAACCTCCATTTTACAACTCGCGTTTTTGGGAGATGGCCGCAAAAGCGCAGGATGGCTTCAGGCCCTGTTCTTGTTCCGGGGGGCAGGCTGAGCCTGTGGTTAATTCTTCTTCCTGATGGGAAAATAGAGTGACCTGTGCCTGTCCCAACACCAAGAGCTAGTCTCTCATTGGTTCCACGTCTTCCCGTTCATCCTCAGGACAAATTGCAACCTGTACGGAACAGGAGGTTAAAGGTGATGATGCTCCAAGGAGGGAGATTGCTAGTAAAGTGGCTGGAATGGCGAACCCGAGCACAAGGAGATGAGAAATGAGGTGCGTTTTAGAAACCTTTCCCGATCATACGGTGTACCATCTGCTGGGTTTCTCATGCATGTTTTCGATGTAGGAAGATGCCCTTGAACCTGGAGATTTGGGACCCATGCGGTGGGTACCACGCAGTATTACTTTAAAGGGTCTGCGTTTGCTCACCCAACCTCACCAAACCTCTCAGCCGCAACAGTGTCCACCCTTAGGTCTCATCCAGCTGTGGGTCTAGATATGGTCAATCCAGGTTGCATCACAGCCCCTGAACGCATTGTGTAAGAATTTCTCTCTCTTTCACTGTCTTTGTTTCATGGGTTTTTCAAAGTAATTTATTTTTATAATGGGGTTTAGCTGCTTTTCACTGCTGTGTTTATGCCGCTTTTTACCCACTTGACACACTAACAGAGAGATATCAATACATAGGTTTTAAGATTATTACTAGTCAGATATATTCTTGTGTGGTGAATAGGGCGTGTTGAGTCCAGTTCTCTGAGCAAGGAGTAGGTCTTGTCTATTACATATTGGGTTTATGGAACGGTATCTGAGCTAATTTGAAACCCTTGTTTTATGTATCACCCCACCTCACCTTTCCCGTTAAGCAGCCATAGTGTGTTTTCTGCATGTGTGACTCTGTTCTGTTTTGTAATTCAGTTCAAGTGTAACGGTTTTTACATTCCCTCTATAAGTGATACCTTATGAGAAATGTCCTTTTCTGTGTGACTTATTTCACTTAGATTCGTCGTACCTAAATCCACTCATCATGCTGCTACTAGCCTTATGACATTGATTTCACGGCTGAGTGATATTCCATTGTACATAAGGACCACAACTTCTTTATCCATTTTTCTCTTTCCTGGGATATTGAAGGTGGAATGAAGTGGAGGTCCTTGTCAACAGAGCAGCCCTAAACTTTGGGGTGCTTGTGTCTTGCTGATTTTTAATTTTCCCAATTTATAACCCCATGAGTGGAAGTGCCCTATGCTCTCTAAGCTTTGTTTTTTAGATGTTTCAGGACTCACCGTACGCTTCTCCAGAGTGGCTGTTGGCAATTTACATCCCGCCCATCAGTGTAGCAAGGCTCCCATTTCTCCATGGCCTGTCCTGCATTTCTGGTTTTGACACTTTTTTCAGCATGGCCTTTTTAACCGATGGGAAGCGAGACATCTTTGTAGCGCTGATTTGCCTTTCCAGGTTGCTTGGTTGGCCAAAAAGGGCGTATGCGTTTTTTCCTGAATATATTCAGGAAAAAACGCATACGCCCTTTTTGTCCAAGGGCATCATTGTCAACGTTTTGCCGCTTTTCATGTGCTTTAAAGGCGATTCGAATCTACCTCCTGAAATCTGTTTCCTGCAATTCTGCCTTGATTTCAAATCCTCTTCTTTGCCTTCCCTCAATATATTTGTGGACGAGAGTTATCATTTATAACTCTGCAGGTTTGTGAATTGCAGTGCCCTGAACCTCCATTTTACAACTCGCGTTTTTGGGAGATGGCCGCAAAAGCGCAGGATGGCTTCAGGCCCTGTTCTTGTTCCGGGGGGCAGGCTGAGCCTGTGGTTAATTCTTCTTCCTGATGGGAAAATAGAGTGACCTGTGCCTGTCCCAACACCAAGAGCTAGTCTCTCATTGGTTCCACGTCTTCCCGTTCATCCTCAGGACAAATTGCAACCTGTACGGAACAGGAGGTTAAAGGTGATGATGCTCCAAGGAGGGAGATTGCTAGTAAAGTGGCTGGAATGGCGAACCCGAGCACAAGGAGATGAGAAATGAGGTGCGTTTTAGAAACCTTTCCCCATCACATGGTGTACCATCTTCTGGGTTTCTCATGCATGTTTTCGATGTAGGAAGATGCCCTTGAACCTGGAGATTTGGGACCCATGCGATGGGTACCACGCTGTATTACTTTAAAGGGTCTGCGTTTGCTCACCCAACCTCACCAAACCTCTCAGCCGCAACAGTGTCCACCCTTATGTCTCATCCAGCTGTGGGTCTAGATATGGTCAATCCAGGTTGCATCACAGCCCCTGAACGCATTGTGTAAGAATTTCGCTCTCTTTCACTGTCTTTGTTTCATGGGTTTTTCAAAGTAATTTATTTTTATAATGGGGTTTAGCTGCTTTTCACTGCTGTGTTTATGCCGCTTTTTACCCCCTTGACACACTAACAGAGAGATATCAATACATAGGTTTTAAGATTATTACTAGTCAGATATATTCTTGTGCGGTGAATAGGGCGTGTTGAGTCCAGTTCTCTGAGCAAGGAGTAGGTCTTGTCTATTACATATTGGGTTTGTGGAATGGTATCTGAGCTAATTTGAAACCCTTATTTTATGTATCACCCCACCTCACCTTTCCCGTTAAGCAGCCATAGTGTGTTTTCTGCATGTGTGACTCTGTTCTGTTTTGTAATTCAGTTCAAGTGTAACGGTTTTTACATTCCCTCTATCAGTGATACCTTATGAGAAGTGTCCTTTTCTGTGTGACTTATTTCACTTAGAATCGTCGTACCTAAATCCACTCATCATGCTGCTACTAGCCTTATGACATTGATTTCATGGCTGAGTGATATTCCATTGTACATAAGGACCACAACTTCTTTATCCATTTTTCTCTTTCCTGGGATATTGAAGGTGGAATGAAGTGGAGGTCCTTGTCAACAGAGCAGCCCTAAACTTTGGGGTGCTTGTGTCTTGCTGATTTTTCATTTTCCCAATTTATACCCCCATGAGTGGAATTGCCCTATGCTCTCTAAGCTTTGCTTTTCAGACGTTTCAGGACTCACCGTACACTTCTCCAGAGTGGCTGTTGACAATTTACATCCCGCCCATCAGTGTAGCAAGGCTCCCATTTCTCCATGGCCTGTCCTGCATTTCTGGTTTTGACACTTTTTTCAGCATGGCCCTTTTGACCGATGGGAAGCGAGACATCTTTGTAGCGCTGATTTGCCTTTCCAGGTTGCTTGGTTGGCCAAAAAGGGCGTATGCGTTTTTTCCTGAATATATTCAGGAAAAATCGCATACGCCCTTTTTGGCCAAGGGCATCATTGTCAATGTTTTGCCGCTTTTCATGTGCTTTAAAGGCGATTCGAATCTACCTCCTGAAATCTGTTTCCTGCAATTCTGCCTTGATTTCAAATCCTCTTCTTTGCCTTCCCTCAATATATTTGTGGACGAGAGTTATCATTTATAACTCTGCAGGTTTGTGAATTGCAGTGCCCTGAACCTCCATTTTACAACTCGCGTTTTTGGGAGATGGCCGCAAAAGCGCAGGATGGCTTCAGGCCCTGTTCTTGTTCCGGGGGGCAGGCTGAGCCTGTGGTTAATTCTTCTTCCTGATGGGAAAATAGAGTGACCTGTGCCTGTTCCAACACCAAGAGCTAGTCTCTCATTGGTTCCACGTCTTCCCGTTCATCCTCAGGACAAATTGCAACCTGTACGGAACAGGAGGTTAAAGGTGATGATGCTCCAAGGAGGGAGATTGCTAGTAAAGTGGCTGGAATGGCGAACCCGAGCACAAGGAGATGAGAAATGAGGTGCGTTTTAGAAACCTTTCCCCATCACACGGTGTACCATCTTCTGGGTTTCTCATGCATGGTTTCGATGTAGGAAGATGCCCTTGAACCTGGAGATTTGGGACCCATGCGATGGGTACCACGCAGTATTACTTTAAAGGGTTTGCGTTTGCTCACCCAACCTCACCAAACCTCTCAGCCCCAAGAGTGTCCACCCTTATGTCTCATCCAGCTGTGGGTCTAGATATGGTCAATCCAGGTTGCATCACAGCCCCTGAACGCATTGTGTAAGAATTTTGCTCTCTTTCACTGTTTTGTTTCATGGGTTTTTCAAAGTAATTTATTTTTATAATGGGGTTTAGCTGCTTTTCACTGCTGTGTTTATGCCGCTTTACACCCACTTGACACACTAACAGAGAGATATCAATACATAGGTTTTAAGATTATTACTAGTCAGATATATTCTTGTGCGGTGAATAGGGCGTGTTGAGTCCAGTTCTCTGAGCAAGGAGTAGGTCTTGTCTATTACATATTGGGTTTATGGAACGGTATCTGAGCTAATTTGAAACCCTTGTTTTATGTATCACCCCACCTCACCTTTCCCATTAAGCAGCCATAGTGTGTTTTCTGCATGTGTGACTCTGTTCTGTTTTGTAATTCAGTTCAAGTGTAACGGTTTTTACATTCCCTCTATAAGTGATACCTTATGAGAAGTGTCCTTTTCTGTGTGACTTATTTCACTTAGAATCGTCGTACCTAAATCCACTCATCATGCTGCTACTAGCCTTATGACATTGATTTCATGGCTGAGTGATATTCCATTGTACATAAGGACCACAACTTCTTTATCCATTTTTCTTTTTCCTGGGATATTGAAGGTGGAATGAAGTGGAGGTCCTTGTCAACAGAGCAGTCCTAAACTTTGGGGTGCTTGTGTCTTGCTGATTTTTAATTTTCCCAATTTATACCCCCGTGAGTGGAAGTGCCCTATGCTCTCTAAGCTGTGTTTTTTAGATGTTTCAGGACACACCGTACTCTTCTCCAGAGTGGCTGTTGGCAATTTACATCCCGCCCATCAGTGTACCAAGGCTCCCATTTCTACATGGCCTGTCCTGCATTTCTGGTTTTGACACTTTTTTCAGCATGGCCCTTTTAACCGATGGGAAGCAAGACTTCTTTGTAGCGCTGATTTGCCTTTCCAGGTTGCTTGGTTGGCCAAAAAGGGCGTATGCGTTTTTTCCTGAATATATTCAGGAAAAAACGCATACGCCCTTTTTGGCCAAGGGCATCATTGTCAACGTTTTGCCGCTTTTCATGTGCTTTAAAGGCGATTCGAATCTACCTCCTGAAATCTGTTTCCTGCAATTCTGCCTTGATTTCAAATCCTCTTCTTTGCCTTCCCTCAATATATTTGTGGACGAGAGTTATCATTTATAACTCTGCAGTTTTGTGAATTGCAGTGCCCTGAACCTCCATTTTACAACTCGCTTTTTAGGGAGCTGGCCGCAAAAGCGCAGGATGGCTAGGCCCTGTTCTGGTTCCGGGGGGCAGGCTGAGCCTGTGGTTAATTCTTCTTCCTGATGGGAAAATAGAGTGACCTGTGCCTGTCCCAACACCAAGAGCTAGTCTCTCGTTGGTTCCCCGTCTTCCCGTTCATCCTCAGGACAAATTGCAACCTGTACGGAACAGGAGGTTAAAGGTGCTGATGCTCCAAGGAGGGAGATTGCTAGTAAAGCGGCTGGAATGGCGAACTCGGGCACAAGGAGATGAGAAATGAGGTGCGTTTTAGAAACCTTTCCCCATCACACGGTGTACCATCTTCTGGGTTTCTCATGCATGTTTTCGATGTAGGAAGATGCCCTTGAACCTGGAGATTTGGGACCCATGCGATGGGTACCACGCAGTATTACTTTAAAGGGTCTGCGTTTGCTCACCCAACCTCACCAAACCTCTCAGCCCCAAGAGTGTCCACCCTTATGTCTCATCCAGCTGTGGGTCTAGATATGGTCAATCCAGGTTGCATCACAGCCCCTGAACTCATTGTGTAAGAATTTCTATCTCTTTCACTGTCGTTGTTTCATGGGTTTTTCAAAGTAATTTATTTTCATAATGGGGTTTAGCTGCTTTTCACGGCTGTGTTTATGCCGCTTTACACCCACTTGACACACTAACACAGAGATATCAATACATAGGTTTTAAGATTATTACTAGTCAGATATATTCTTGTGCGGTGAATAGGGCGTGTTGAGTCCAGTTCTCTGAGCAAGGAGTAGGTCTTGTCTACTACATATTGGGTTTATGGAACGGTATCTGAGCTAATTTGATACCCTTGTTTTATGTATCACCCCACCTCACCTTTCCCGTTAAGCAGCCATAGTGTGTTTTCTGCATGTGTGACTCTGTTCTGGTTTGTAATTCAGTTCAAGTGTAACGGTTTTTACATTCCCTCTATAAGTGATACCTTATGAGAAGTGTCCTTTTCTGTGTGACTTATTTCACTTAGAATCGTCGTACCTAAATCCACTCATCATGCTGCTACTAACCTTATGACATTGATTTCATGGCTGAGTGATATTCCATTGTACATAAGGACCACAACTTCTTTATCCATTTTTCTCTTTCCTGGGATATTTAAGGTGGAATGAAGTGGAGGTCCTTGTCAACAGAGCAGCCCTCAACTTTGGGGTGCTTGTGTCTTGCTGATTTTTAATTTTCCCAATTTATACCCCCATGAGTGGAAGTGCCCTATGCTCTCTAAGCTGTGTTTTTCAGATGTTTCAGGACACACCGTACACTTCTCCAGAGTGGCTGTTGGCAATTTACATCCCGCCCATCAGTGTAGCAAGGCTCCCATTTCTCCATGGCCTGTCCTGCATTTCTGGTTTTGACACTTTTTTCAGCATGGCCCTTTTGACCGATGGGAAGCGAGACTTCTCTGTAGCGCTGATTTGCCTTTCCAGGTTGCTTGGTTGGCCAAAAAGGGCGTATGCGTTTTTTCCTGAATATATTCAGGAAAAAACGCATACGCCCTTTTTGGCCAAGGGCATCATTGTCAACGTTTTGCCGCTTTTCATGTGCTTTAAAGGCGATTCGTATCTACCTCCTGAAATCTGTTTCGTGCAATTCTGCCTTGATTTCAAATCCTCTTCTTTGCCTTCCCTCAATATATTTGTGGACGAGAGTTATCATTTATAACTCTGCAGGTTTGTGAATTGCAGTGCCCTGAACCTCCATTTTACAACTCGCTTTTTAGGGAGCTGGCCGCAAAAGTGCAGGATGGCATCAGGCCCTGTTCTGGTTCCGGGGGGCAGGCTGAGCCTGTGGTTAATTCTTCTTCCTGATGGGAAAATAGAGTGACCTGTGCCTGTCCCAACACCAAGAGCTAGTCTCTCGTTGGTTCCCCGTCTTCCCGTTCATCCTCAGGACAAATTGCAACCTGTACGGAACAGGAGGTTAAAGGTGCTGATGCTCCAAGTAGGGAGATTGCTAGTAAAGGGGCTGGAATGGCGAACCCGGGCACAAGGAGATGAGAAATGAGGTGCGTTTTAGAAACCTTTCCCAATCACACGGTGTACCATCTTCTGGGTTTCTCATGCATGTTTTCGATGTAGGAAGATGCCCTTGAACCTGGAGATTTGGGACCCATGCGATGGGTACCACGCAGTATTACTTTAAAGGGTCTGCGTTTGCTCACCCAACCTCACCAAACCTCTCAGCCCCAAGAGTGTCCACCCTTATGTCTCATCCAGCTGTGCGTCTAGATATGGTCAATCCAGGTTGCATCACAGCCCCTGAACTCATTGTGTAAGAATTTCTATCTCTTTCACTGTCGTTGTTTCATGGGTTTTTCAAAGTAATTTATTTTCATAATGGGGTTTAGCTGCTTTTCACGGCTGTGTTTATGCCGCTTTACACCCACTTGACACACTAACAGAGAGATATCAATACATAGGTTTTAAGATTATTACTAGTCAGATATATTCTTGTGCGGTGAATAGGGCGTGTTGAGTCCAGTTCTCTGAGCAAGGAGTAGGTCTTGTCTACTACATATTGGGTTTATGGAACGGTATCTGAGCTAATTTGATACCCTTGTTTTATGTATCACCCCACCTCACCTTTCCCGTTAAGCAGCCATAGTGTGTTTTCTGCATGTGTGACTCTGTTCTGTTTTGTAATTCAGTTCAATTGTAACGCTTTTTACATTCCCTCTATCAGTGATACCTTATGAGAAGTGTCCTTTTCTGTGTGACTTATTTCACTTAGAATCGTCGTACCTAAATCCACTCATCATGCTGCTACTAACCTTATGACATTGATTTCATGGCTGAGTGATATTCCATTGTACATAAGGACCACAACTTCTTTATCCATTTTTCTCTTTCCTGGGATATTTAAGGTGGAATGAAGTGTTGGTCCTTGTCAACAGAGCAGCCCTCAACTTTGGGGTGCTTGTGTCTTGCTGATTTTTCATTTTCCCAATTTATACCCCCATGAGTGGAAGTGCCCTATGCTCTCTAAGCTGTGTTTTTCAGATGTTTCAGGACACACCGTACACTTCTCCAGAGTGGCTGTTGGCAATTTACATCCCGCCCATCAGTGTAGCAAGGCTCCCATTTCTCCATGGCCTGTCCTGCATTTCTGGTTTTGACACTTTTTTCAGCATGGCCCTTTTGACCGATGGGAAGCGAGACTTCTCTGTAGCGCTGATTTGCCTTTCCAGGTTGCTTGGTTGGCCAAAAAGGGCGTATGCGTTTTTTCCTGAATATATTCAGGAAAAAACGCATACGCCCTTTTTGGCCAAGGGCATCATTGTCAACGTTTTGCCGCTTTTCATGTGCTTTAAAGGCGATTCGTATCTACCTCCTGAAATCTGTTTCGTGCAATTCTGCCTTGATTTCAAATCCTCTTCTTTGCCTTCCCTCAATATATTTGTGGACGAGAGTTATCATTTATAACTCTGCAGGTTTGTGAATTGCAGTGCCCTGAACCTCCATTTTACAACTCGCTTTTTTGGGAGCTGGCCGCAAAAGCGCAGGATGGCTTCAGGCCCTGTTCTGGTTCCGGGGGGCAGGCTGAGCCTGTGGTTAATTCTTCTTCCTGATGGGAAAATAGAGTGACCTGTGCCTGTCCCAACACCAAGAGCTAGTCTCTCGTTGGTTCCCCGTCTTCCCGTTCATCCTCAGGACAAATTGCAACCTGTACGGAACAGGAGGTTAAAGGTGCTGATGCTCCAAGTAGGGAGATTGCTAGTAAAGCGGCTGGAATGGCGAACCCGGGCACAAGGAGATGAGAAATGAGGTGCGTTTTAGAAACCTTTCCCCATCACACGGTGTACCATCTTCTGGGTTTCTCATGCATGTTTTTGATGTAGGAAGATGCCCTTGAACCTGGAGATTTGGGACCCATGCGATGGGTACCACGCAGTATTACTTTAAAGGGTCTGCGTTTGCTCACCCAACCTCACCAAACCTCTCAGCCCCAAGAGTGTCCACCCTTATGTCTCATCCAGCTGTGGGTCTAGATATGGTCAATCCAGGTTGCATCACAGCCCCTGAACGCATTGTGTAAGAATTACTCTCTCTTTCACTGTCTTTGTTTCATGGGTGTTTCAAAGTAATTTATTTTTATAATGGGGTTTAGCTGCTTTTCACTGCTGTGTTTATGCCGCTTTACACCCACTTGACACACTAACAGAGAGATATCAATACATAGGTTTTACGATTATTATTAGTCAGATATATTCTTGTGCGGTGAATAGGGCGTGTTGAGTCCAGTTCTCTGAGCAAGGAGTAGGTCTTGTCTATTACATATTGGGTTTATGGAACGGTATCTGAGCTAATTTGATACCCTTGTTTTATGTATCACCCCACCTCACCTTTCCCGTTAAGCAGCCATATTGTGTTTTCTGCATGTGTGACTCTGTTCTGTTTTGTAATTCAGTTCAAGTGTAACGGTTTTTACATTCCCTCTATCAGTGATACCTTATGAGAAGTGTCCTTTTCTGTGTGACTTATTTCACTTAGAATCGTCGTACCTAAATCCACTCATCATGCTGCTACTAACCTTACGACATTGATTTCATGGCTGTGTGATATTCCATTGTACATAAGGACCACAACTTCTTTATCCATTTTTCTCTTTCCTGGGATATTGAAGGTGGAATGAAGTGGAGGTCCTGGTCAACAGAGCAGCCCTAATCTTTGGGGTGCTTGTGTCTTGCTGATTTTTAATTTTCCCAATTTATACCCCCATGAGTGGAAGTGCCCTATGCTCTCTAAGCTGTGTTTTTCAGATGTTTCAGGACTCACCGGACACTTCTCCAGAGTGGCTCTTGGCAATTTACATCCCGCCCATCAGTGTAGCAAGGCTCCCATTTCTCCATGGCCTGTCCTGCATTTCTGGTTTGACACTTTTTTCAGCATGGCCCTTTTGACCGATGGGAAGCGAGACTTCTTTGTAGCGCTGATTTGCCTTTCCAGGTTGCTTGGTTGGCCAAAAAGGGCGTATGCGTTTTTTCCTGAATATATTCAGGAAAAAACGCATACGCCCTTTTTGGCCAAGGGCATCATTGTCAACGTTTTGCCGCTTTTCATGTGCTTTAAAGGCAATTCGTATCTACCTCCTGAAATAAGTTTCCTGCAATTCTGCCTTGATTTCAAATCCTCTTCTTTGCCTTCCCTCAATATATTTGTGGACGAGACTTATCATTTATAACTCTGCAGGTTTGTGAATTGCAGTGCCCTGAACCTCCATTTTACAACTCGTTTTTATGGGAGCTGGCCGCAAAATCGCAGAATGGCTTCAGGCCCTGTTCTGGTTCCGGGGGGCAGGCTGAGCCTGTGGTTAATTCTTCTTTCTGATGGGAAAATAGAGTGACCTGTGCCTGTCCCAACACCAAGAGCTAGTCTCTCGTTGGTTCCACGTCTTCCCGTTTATTCTCAGGACAAATTGCAACCTGTACGGAACAGGAGGTTAAAGGTGCTGATGCTCCAAGTAGGGAGCTTGCTAATAAAGCGGCTGGAATGGCGAACCCGGGCACAAGGAGATGAGAAATGAGGTGCGTTTTAGAAACCTTTCCCCATCACACGGTGTACCATCTTCTGGGTTTCTCATGCATGTTTTTGATGTAGGAAGATGCCCTTGAACCTGGAGATTTGGGACCCATGCGATGGGTACCACGCAGTATTACTTTAAAGGGTCTGCGTTTGCTCACCCAACCTCACCAAACCTCTCAGCCCCAAGAGTGTCCACCCTTATGTCTCATCCAGCTGTGGGTCTAGATATGGTCAATCCAGGTTGCATCACAGCCCCTGAACGCATTGTGTAAGAATTACTCTCTCTTTCACTGTCTTTGTTTCATGGGTGTTTCAAAGTAATTTATTTTTATAATGGGGTTTAGCTGCTTTTCACTGCTGTGTTTATGCCGCTTTACACCCACTTGACACACTAACAGAGAGATATCAATACATAGGTTTTACGATTATTATTAGTCAGATATATTCTTGTGTGGTGAATAGGGCGTGTTGAGTCCAGTTCTCTGAGCAAGGAGTAGGTCTTGTCTATTACATATTGGGTTTATGGAACGGTATCTGAGCTAATTTGATACCCTTGTTTTATGTATCACCCCACCTCACCTTTCCCGTTAAGCAGCCATAGTGTGTTTTCTGCATGTGTGACTCTGTTCTGTTTTGTAATTCAGTTCAAGTGTAACGGTTTTTACATTCCCTCTATCAGTGATACCTTATGAGAAGTGTCCTTTTCTGTGTGACTTATTTCACTTAGAATCGTCATACCTAAATCCACTCATCATGCTGCTACTAACCTTACAACATTGATTTCATGGCTGAGTGATATTCCATTGTACATAAGGACCACAACTTCTTTATCCATTTTTCTCTTTCCTGGGATATTGAAGGTGGAATGAAGTGGAGGTCCTGGTCAACAGAGCAGCCCTAAACTTTGGGGTGCTTGTGTCTTGCTGATTTTTAATTTTCCCAATTTATACCCCCATGAGTGGAAGTGCCCTATGCTCTCTAACCTGTGTTTTTCAGATGTTTCAGGACTCACCGGACACTTCTCCAGAGTTGCTCTTGGCAATTTACATCCCGCCCATCAGTGTAGCAAGGCTCCCATTTCTCCATGGCCTGTCCTGCATTTCTGGTTTTGACACTTTTTTCAGCATGGCCCTTTTGACCGATGGGAAGTGAGACTTCTTTGTAGCGCTGATTTGCCTTTCCAGGTTGCTTGGTTGGCCAAAAATGGCGCATGCGTTTTTTCCTGAATATATTCAGGAAAAAACGCATGCGCCCTTTTTGGCCAAGGGCATCATTGTCAACGTTTTGCCGCTTTTCATGTGCTTTAAAGGCGATTCGTATCTACCTCCTGAAATCTGTTTCCTGCAATTCTGCCTTGATTTCAAATCCTTTTCTTTGCCTTCCCTCAATATATTTGTGGACGAGACTTATCATTTATAACTCTGCAGGTTTGTGAATTGCAGTGCCCTGAACCTCCATTTTACAACTCGTTTTTATGGGAGCTGGCCGCAAAATCGCAGAATGGCTTCAGGCCCTGTTCTGGTTCCGGGGGCCAGGCTGAGCCTGTGGTTAATTCTTCTTTCTGATGGGAAAATAGAGTGACCTGTGCCTGTCCCAACACCAAGAGCTAGTCTCTCATTGGTTCCACGTCTTCCCGTTCATCCTCAGGACAAATTGCAACCTGTACGGAACAGGAGGTTAAAGGTGATGATGCTCCAAGGAGGGAGATTGCTAGTAAAGCGGCTGGAATGGCGAACCCGAGCACAAGGAGATGAGAAATGAGGTCCGTTTTAGAAACCTTTCCCCATCACACGGTGTACCATCTTCTGGGTTTCTCATGCATGGTTTCGATGTAGGAAGATGCCCTTGAACCTGGAGATTTGGGACCCATGCGATGGGTACCACGCAGTATTACTTTAAAGGGTTTGCGTTTGCTCACCCAACCTCACCAAACCTCTGAGCCCCAAGAGTGTCCACCCTTATGTCTCATCCAGCTGTGGGTCTAGATATGGTCAATCCAGGTTGCATCACAGCCCCTGAACGCATTGTGTAAGAATTTCGCTCTCTTTCACTGTTTTGTTTCATGGGTTTTTCAAAGTAATTTATTTTTATAATGGGGTTTAGCTGCTTTTCACTGCTGTGTTTATGCCGCTTTACACCCACTTGACACACTAACAGAGAGATATCAATACATAGGTTTTAAGATTATTACTAGTCAGATATATTCTTGTGCGGTGAATAGGGCGTGTTGAGTCCAGTTCTCTGAGCAAGGAGTAGGTCTTGTGTATTACATATTGGGTTTATGGAACGGTATCTGAGCTAATTTGAAACCCTTGTTTTATGTATCACCCCACCTCACCTTTCCCATTAAGCAGCCATAGTGTGTTTTCTGCATGTGTGACTCTGTTCTGTTTTGTAATTCAGTTCAAGTGTAACGGTTTTTACATTCCCTCTATAAGTGATACCTTATGAGAAGTGTCCTTTTCTGTGTGACTTATTTCACTTAGAATCGTCGTACCTAAATCCACTCATCATGCTGCTACTAGCCTTATGACATTGATTTCATGGCTGAGTGATATTCCATTGTACATAAGGACCACAACTTCTTTATCCATTTTTCTTTTTCCTGGGATATTGAAGGTGGAATGAAGTGGAGGTCCTTGTCAACAGAGCAGTCCTAAACTTTGGGGTGCTTGTGTCTTGCTGATTTTTAATTTTCCCAATTTATACCCCCATGAGTGGAAGTGCCCTATGCTCTCTAAGCTGTGTTTTTTAGATGTTTCAGGACACACCGTACTCTTCTCCAGAGTGGCTGTTGGCAATTTACATCCCGCCCATCAGTGTACCAAGGCTCCCATTTCTCCATGGCCTGTCCTGCATTTCTGGTTTTGACACTTTTTCCAGCATGGCCCTTTTGACCGATGGGAAGCAAGACTTCTTTGTAGCGCTGATTTGCCTTTCAAGGTTGCTTGGTTGGCCAAAAAGGGCGTATGCGTTTTTTCCTGAATATATTCAGGAAAAAACGCATACGCCCTTTTTGGCCAAGGGCATCATTGTCAACGTTTTGCCGCTTTTCATGTGCTTTAAAGGCGATTCGAATCTACCTCCTGAAATCTGTTTCCTGCAATTCTGCCTTGATTTCAAATCCTCTTCTTTGCCTTCCCTCAATATATTTGTGGACGAGAGTTATCATTTATAACTCTGCAGTTTTGTGAATTGCAGTGCCCTGAACCTCCATTTTACAACTCGCGTTTTTGGGAGATGGCCGCAAAAGCGCAGGATGGCTTCAGGCCCTGTTCTTGTTCCGGGGGGCAGGCTGAGCCTGTGGTTAATTCTTCTTCCTGATGGGAAAATAGAGTGACCTGTGCCTGTCGCAACACCAAGAGCTAGTCTCTCATTGGTTCCACGTCTTCCCGTTCATCCTCAGGACAAATTGCAACCTGTACGGAACAGGAGGTTAAAGGTGATGATGCTCCAAGGAGGGAGATTGCTAGTAAAGTGGCTGGAATGGCGAACCCGAGCACAAGGAGATGAGAAATTAGGTGCGTTTTAGAAACCTTTCCCGATCATACGGTGTACCATCTGCTGGGTTTCTCATGCATGTTTTCGATGTAGGAAGATGCCCTTGAACCTGGAGATTTGGGACCCATGCGATGGGTACCACGCAGTATTACTTTAAAGGGTCTGCGTTTGCTCACCCAACCTCACCAAACCTCTCAGCCGCAACAGTGTCCACCCTTATGTCTCATCCAGCTGTGGGTCTAGATATGGTCAATCCAGGTTGCATCACAGCCCCTGAACGCATTGTGTAAGAATTTCTCTCTCTTTCACTGTCTTTGTTTCATGGGTGTTTCAAAGTAATTTATTTTTATAATGGGGTTTAGCTGCTTTTCACTGCTGTGTTTATGCCGCTTTTTACCCACTTGACACACTAACAGAGAGATATCAATACATAGGTTTTAAGATTATTACTAGTCAGATATATTCTTGTGCGGTGAATAGGGCGTGTTGAGTCCAGTTCTCTGAGCAAGGAGTAGGTCTTGTCTATTACATATTGGGTTTATGGAACGGTATCTGAGCTAATTTGAAACCCTTGTTTTATGTATCACCCCACCTCACCTTTCCCGTTAAGCAGCCATAGTGTGTTTTCTGCATGTGTGACTCTGTTCTGTTTTGTAATTCAGTTCAAGTGTAACGGTTTTTACATTCCCTCTATCAGTGATACCTTATGAGAAGTGTCCTTTTCTGTGTGACTTATTTCACTTAGAGTCGTCGTACCTAAATCCACTCATCATGCTGCTACTAGCCTTATGACATTGATTTCACGGCTGAGTGATATTCCATTGTACATAAGGACCACAACTTCTTTATCCATTTTTCTCTTTCCTGGGATATTGAAGGTGGAATGAAGTGGAGGTCCTTGTCAACAGAGCAGCCCTAAACTTTGGGGTGCTTGTGTCTTGCTGATTTTTCATTTTCCCAATTTATACCCCCATGAGTGGAAGTGCCCTATGCTCTCTAAGCTTTGCTTTTTAGACGTTTCAGGACTCACCGTACACTTCTCCAGAGTGGCTGTTGACAATTTACATCCCGCCCATCAGTGTAGCAAGGCTCCCATTTCTCCATGGCCTGTCCTGCATTTCTGGTTTTGACACTTTTTTCAGCATGGCCCTTTTGACCGATGGGAAGCGAGACATCTTTGTAGCGCTGATTTGCCTTTCCAGGTTGCTTGGTTGGCCAAAAAGGGCGTATGCGTTTTTTCCTGAATATATTCAGGAAAAAACGCATACGCCCTTTTTGGCCAAGGGCATCATTGTCAACGTTTTGCCGCTTTTCATGTGCTTTAAAGGCGATTCGAATCTACCTCCTGAAATCTGTTTCCTGCAATTCTGCCTTGATTTCAAATCCTCTTCTTTGCCTTCCCTCAATATATTTGTGGATGAGAGTTATCATTTATAACTCTGCAGGTTTGTGAATTGCAGTGCCCTGAAGCTCCATTTTACAACTCGCTTTTTAGGGAGCTGGCCGCAAAAGCGCAGGATGGCTTCAGGCCCTGTTCTGGTTCCGGGGGGCAGGCTGAGCCTGTGGTTAATTCTTCTTCCTGATGGGAAAATAGAGTGACCTGTGCCTGTCCCAACACCAAGAGCTAGTCTTTCATTGGTTCCACGTCTTCCCGTTCATCCTCAGTACAAATTGCAACCTGTACGGAACAGGAGGTTAAAGGTGCTGATGCTCCAAGGAGGGAGATTGCTAGTAAAGTGGCTGGAATGGCGAACCCGGGCACAAGCAGATGAGAAATGAGGTGCGTTTTAGGAACCTTTCCCCATCACACGGTGTACCATCTTCTGGGTATCTCATGCATGTTTTCGATGTAGGAAGATGCCCTTGAACCTGGAGATTTGGGACCCATGCGATGGGTACCACGCAGTATTACTTTAAAGGGTCTGCGTTTGCTCACCCAACCTCACCAAACCTCTCAGCCGCAACAGTGTCCACCCTTATGTCTCATCCAGCTGTGGGTCTAGATATGGTCAATCCAGGTTGCATCACAGCCCCTGAACGCATTGTGTAAGAATTTCTCTCTCTTTCACTGTCTTTGTTTCATGGGTGTTTCAAAGTAATTTATTTTTATAATGGGGTTTAGCTGCTTTTCACTGCTGTGTTTATGCCGCTTTTTACCCACTTGACACACTAACAGAGAGATATCAATACATAGGTTTTAAGATTATTACTAGTCAGATATATTCTTGTGCGGTGAATAGGGCGTGTTGAGTCCAGTTCTCTGAGCAAGGAGTAGGTCTTGTCTATTACATATTGGGTTTATGGAACGGTATCTGAGCTAATTTGAAACCCTTGTTTTATGTATCACCCCACCTCACCTTTCCCGTTAAGCAGCCATAGTGTGTTTTCTGCATGTGTGACTCTGTTCTGTTTTGTAATTCAGTTCAAGTGTAACGGTTTTTACATTCCCTCTATCAGTGATACCTTATGAGAAGTGTCCTTTTCTGTGTGACTTATTTCACTTAGAGTCGTCGTACCTAAATCCACTCATCATGCTGCTACTAGCCTTATGACATTGATTTCACGGCTGAGTGATATTCCATTGTACATAAGGACCACAACTTCTTTATCCATTTTTCTCTTTCCTGGGATATTGAAGGTGGAATGAAGTGGAGGTCCTTGTCAACAGAGCAGCCCTAAACTTTGGGGTGCTTGTGTCTTGCTGATTTTTCATTTTCCCAATTTATACCCCCATGAGTGGAAGTGCCCTATGCTCTCTAAGCTTTGCTTTTTAGACGTTTCAGGACTCACCGTACACTTCTCCAGAGTGGCTGTTGACAATTTACATCCCGCCCATCAGTGTAGCAAGGCTCCCATTTCTCCATGGCCTGTCCTGCATTTCTGGTTTTGACACTTTTTTCAGCATGGCCCTTTTGACCGATGGGAAGCGAGACATCTTTGTAGCGCTGATTTGCCTTTCCAGGTTGCTCGGTTGGCCAAAAAGGGCGTATGCGTTTTTTCCTGAATATATTCAGGAAAAAACGCATACGCCCTTTTTGGCCAAGGGCATCATTGTCAACGTTTTGCCGCTTTTCATGTGCTTTAAAGGCGATTCGAATCTACCTCCTGAAATCTGTTTCCTGCAATTCTGCCTTGATTTCAAATCCTCTTCTTTGCCTTCCCTCAATATATTTGTGGATGAGAGTTATCATTTATAACTCTGCAGGTTTGTGAATTGCAGTGCCCTGAAGCTCCATTTTACAACTCGCTTTTTAGGGAGCTGGCCGCAAAAGCGCAGGATGGCTTCAGGCCCTGTTCTGGTTCCGGGGGGCAGGCTGAGCCTGTGGTTAATTCTTCTTCCTGATGGGAAAATAGAGTGACCTGTGCCTGTCCCAACACCAAGAGCTAGTCTTTCATTGGTTCCACGTCTTCCCGTTCATCCTCAGTACAAATTGCAACCTGTACGGAACAGGAGGTTAAAGGTGCTGATGCTCCAAGGAGGGAGATTGCTAGTAAAGTGGCTGGAATGGCGAACCCGGGCACAAGCAGATGAGAAATGAGGTGCGTTTTAGAAACCTTTCCCCATCACACGGTGTACCATCTTCTGGGTATCTCATGCATGTTTTCGATGTAGGAAGATGCCCTTGAACCTGGAGATTTGGGACCCATGCGATGGGTACCACGCAGTATTACTTTAAAGGGTCTGCGTTTGCTCACCCAACCTCACCAAACCTCTCAGCCGCAACAGTGTCCACCCTTATGTCTCATCCAGCTGTGGGTCTAGATATGGTCAATCCAGGTTGCATCACAGCCCCTGAACGCATTGTGTAAGAATTTCTCTCTCTTTCACTGTCTTTGTTTCATGGGTGTTTCAAAGTAATTTATTTTTATAATGGGGTTTAGCTGCTTTTCACTGCTGTGTTTATGCCGCTTTTTACCCACTTGACACACTAACAGAGAGATATCAATACATAGGTTTTAAGATTATTACTAGTCAGATATATTCTTGTGCGGTGAATAGGGCGTGTTGAGTCCAGTTCTCTGAGCAAGGAGTAGGTCTTGTCTATTACATATTGGGTTTATGGAACGGTATCTGAGCTAATTTGAAACCCTTGTTTTATGTATCACCCCACCTCACCTTTCCCGTTAAGCAGCCATAGTGTGTTTTCTGCATGTGTGACTCTGTTCTGTTTTGTAATTCAGTTCAAGTGTAACGGTTTTTACATTCCCTCTATCAGTGATACCTTATGAGAAGTGTCCTTTTCTGTGTGACTTATTTCACTTAGAGTCGTCGTACCTAAATCCACTCATCATGCTGCTACTAGCCTTATGACATTGATTTCACGGCTGAGTGATATTCCATTGTACATAAGGACCACAACTTCTTTATCCATTTTTCTCTTTCCTGGGATATTGAAGGTGGAATGAAGTGGAGGTCCTTGTCAACAGAGCAGCCCTAAACTTTGGGGTGCTTGTGTCTTGCTGATTTTTCATTTTCCCAATTTATACCCCCATGAGTGGAAGTGCCCTATGCTCTCTAAGCTTTGCTTTTTAGACGTTTCAGGACTCACCGTACACTTCTCCAGAGTGGCTGTTGACAATTTACATCCCGCCCATCAGTGTAGCAAGGCTCCCATTTCTCCATGGCCTGTCCTGCATTTCTGGTTTTGACACTTTTTTCAGCATGGCCCTTTTGACCGATGGGAAGCGAGACATCTTTGTAGCGCTGATTTGCCTTTCCAGGTTGCTTGGTTGGCCAAAAAGGGCGTATGCGTTTTTTCCTGAATATATTCAGGAAAAAACGCATACGCCCTTTTTGGCCAAGGGCATCATTGTCAACGTTTTGCCGCTTTTCATGTGCTTTAAAGGCGATTCGAATCTACCTCCTGAAATCTGTTTCCTGCAATTCTGCCTTGATTTCAAATCCTCTTCTTTGCCTTCCCTCAATATATTTGTGGATGAGAGTTATCATTTATAACTCTGCAGGTTTGTGAATTGCAGTGCCCTGAAGCTCCATTTTACAACTCGCTTTTTAGGGAGCTGGCCGCAAAAGCGCAGGATGGCTTCAGGCCCTGTTCTGGTTCCGGGGGGCAGGCTGAGCCTGTGGTTAATTCTTCTTCCTGATGGGAAAATAGAGTGACCTGTGCCTGTCCCAACACCAAGAGCTAGTCTTTCATTGGTTCCACGTCTTCCCGTTCATCCTCAGTACAAATTGCAACCTGTACGGAACAGGAGGTTAAAGGTGCTGATGCTCCAAGGAGGGAGATTGCTAGTAAAGTGGCTGGAATGGCGAACCCGGGCACAAGCAGATGAGAAATGAGGTGCGTTTTAGGAACCTTTCCCCATCACACGGTGTACCATCTTCTGGGTATCTCATGCATGTTTTCGATGTAGGAAGATGCCCTTGAACCTGGAGATTTGGGACCCATGCGATGGGTACCACGCAGTATTACTTTAAAGGGTCTGCGTTTGCTCACCCAACCTCACCAAACCTCTCAGCCGCAACAGTGTCCACCCTTATGTCTCATCCAGCTGTGGGTCTAGATATGGTCAATCCAGGTTGCATCACAGCCCCTGAACGCATTGTGTAAGAATTTCTCTCTCTTTCACTGTCTTTGTTTCATGGGTGTTTCAAAGTAATTTATTTTTATAATGGGGTTTAGCTGCTTTTCACTGCTGTGTTTATGCCGCTTTTTACCCACTTGACACACTAACAGAGAGATATCAATACATAGGTTTTAAGATTATTACTAGTCAGATATATTCTTGTGCGGTGAATAGGGCGTGTTGAGTCCAGTTCTCTGAGCAAGGAGTAGGTCTTGTCTATTACATATTGGGTTTATGGAACGGTATCTGAGCTAATTTGAAACCCTTGTTTTATGTATCACCCCACCTCACCTTTCCCGTTAAGCAGCCATAGTGTGTTTTCTGCATGTGTGACTCTGTTCTGTTTTGTAATTCAGTTCAAGTGTAACGGTTTTTACATTCCCTCTATCAGTGATACCTTATGAGAAGTGTCCTTTTCTGTGTGACTTATTTCACTTAGAGTCGTCGTACCTAAATCCACTCATCATGCTGCTACTAGCCTTATGACATTGATTTCACGGCTGAGTGATATTCCATTGTACATAAGGACCACAACTTCTTTATCCATTTTTCTCTTTCCTGGGATATTGAAGGTGGAATGAAGTGGAGGTCCTTGTCAACAGAGCAGCCCTAAACTTTGGGGTGCTTGTGTCTTGCTGATTTTTCATTTTCCCAATTTATACCCCCATGAGTGGAAGTGCCCTATGCTCTCTAAGCTTTGCTTTTTAGACGTTTCAGGACTCACCGTACACTTCTCCAGAGTGGCTGTTGACAATTTACATCCCGCCCATCAGTGTAGCAAGGCTCCCATTTCTCCATGGCCTGTCCTGCATTTCTGGTTTTGACACTTTTTTCAGCATGGCCCTTTTGACCGATGGGAAGCGAGACATCTTTGTAGCGCTGATTTGCCTTTCCAGGTTGCTCGGTTGGCCAAAAAGGGCGTATGCGTTTTTTCCTGAATATATTCAGGAAAAAACGCATACGCCCTTTTTGGCCAAGGGCATCATTGTCAACGTTTTGCCGCTTTTCATGTGCTTTAAAGGCGATTCGAATCTACCTCCTGAAATCTGTTTCCTGCAATTCTGCCTTGATTTCAAATCCTCTTCTTTGCCTTCCCTCAATATATTTGTGGATGAGAGTTATCATTTATAACTCTGCAGGTTTGTGAATTGCAGTGCCCTGAAGCTCCATTTTACAACTCGCTTTTTAGGGAGCTGGCCGCAAAAGCGCAGGATGGCTTCAGGCCCTGTTCTGGTTCCGGGGGGCAGGCTGAGCCTGTGGTTAATTCTTCTTCCTGATGGGAAAATAGAGTGACCTGTGCCTGTCCCAACACCAAGAGCTAGTCTTTCATTGGTTCCACGTCTTCCCGTTCATCCTCAGTACAAATTGCAACCTGTACGGAACAGGAGGTTAAAGGTGCTGATGCTCCAAGGAGGGAGATTGCTAGTAAAGTGGCTGGAATGGCGAACCCGGGCACAAGCAGATGAGAAATGAGGTGCGTTTTAGGAACCTTTCCCCATCACACGGTGTACCATCTTCTGGGTATCTCATGCATGTTTTCGATGTAGGAAGATGCCCTTGAACCTGGAGATTTGGGACCCATGCGATGGGTACCACGCAGTATTACTTTAAAGGGTCTGCGTTTGCTCACCCAACCTCACCAAACCTCTCAGCCGCAACAGTGTCCACCCTTATGTCTCATCCAGCTGTGGGTCTAGATATGGTCAATCCAGGTTGCATCACAGCCCCTGAACGCATTGTGTAAGAATTTCTCTCTCTTTCACTGTCTTTGTTTCATGGGTGTTTCAAAGTAATTTATTTTTATAATGGGGTTTAGCTGCTTTTCACTGCTGTGTTTATGCCGCTTTTTACCCACTTGACACACTAACAGAGAGATATCAATACATAGGTTTTAAGATTATTACTAGTCAGATATATTCTTGTGCGGTGAATAGGGCGTGTTGAGTCCAGTTCTCTGAGCAAGGAGTAGGTCTTGTCTATTACATATTGGGTTTATGGAACGGTATCTGAGCTAATTTGAAACCCTTGTTTTATGTATCACCCCACCTCACCTTTCCCGTTAAGCAGCCATAGTGTGTTTTCTGCATGTGTGACTCTGTTCTGTTTTGTAATTCAGTTCAAGTGTAACGGTTTTTACATTCCCTCTATCAGTGATACCTTATGAGAAGTGTCCTTTTCTGTGTGACTTATTTCACTTAGAGTCGTCGTACCTAAATCCACTCATCATGCTGCTACTAGCCTTATGACATTGATTTCACGGCTGAGTGATATTCCATTGTACATAAGGACCACAACTTCTTTATCCATTTTTCTCTTTCCTGGGATATTGAAGGTGGAATGAAGTGGAGGTCCTTGTCAACAGAGCAGCCCTAAACTTTGGGGTGCTTGTGTCTTGCTGATTTTTCATTTTCCCAATTTATACCCCCATGAGTGGAAGTGCCCTATGCTCTCTAAGCTTTGCTTTTTAGACGTTTCAGGACTCACCGTACACTTCTCCAGAGTGGCTGTTGACAATTTACATCCCGCCCATCAGTGTAGCAAGGCTCCCATTTCTCCATGGCCTGTCCTGCATTTCTGGTTTTGACACTTTTTTCAGCATGGCCCTTTTGACCGATGGGAAGCGAGACATCTTTGTAGCGCTGATTTGCCTTTCCAGGTTGCTCGGTTGGCCAAAAAGGGCGTATGCGTTTTTTCCTGAATATATTCAGGAAAAAACGCATACGCCCTTTTTGGCCAAGGGCATCATTGTCAACGTTTTGCCGCTTTTCATGTGCTTTAAAGGCGATTCGAATCTACCTCCTGAAATCTGTTTCCTGCAATTCTGCCTTGATTTCAAATCCTCTTCTTTGCCTTCCCTCAATATATTTGTGGATGAGAGTTATCATTTATAACTCTGCAGGTTTGTGAATTGCAGTGCCCTGAACCTCCATTTTACAACTCGCTTTTTAGGGAGCTGGCCGCAAAAGCGCAGGATGGCTTCAGGCCCTGTTCTGGGTCCGGGGGGCAGGCTGAGCCTGTGGTTAATTCTTCTTCCTGATGGGAAAATAGAGTGACCTGTGCCTGTCCCAACACCAAGAGCTAGTCTTTCATTGGTTCCACGTCTTCCCGTTCATCCTCAGTACAAATTGCAACCTGTACGGAACAGGAGGTTAAAGGTGCTGATGCTCCAAGGAGGGAGATTGCTAGTAAAGTGGCTGGAATGGCGAACCCGGGCACAAGCAGATGAGAAATGAGGTGCGTTTTAGAAACCTTTCCCCATCACACGGTGTACCATCTTCTGGGTATCTCATGCATGTTTTCGATGTAGGAAGATGCCCTTGAACCTGGAGATTTGGGACCCATGCGATGGGTACCACGCAGTATTACTTTAAAGGGTCTGCGTTTGCTCACCCAACCTCACCAAACCTCTCAGCCGCAACAGTGTCCACCCTTATGTCTCATCCAGCTGTGGGTCTAGATATGGTCAATCCAGGTTGCATCACAGCCCCTGAACGCATTGTGTAAGAATTTCTCTCTCTTTCACTGTCTTTGTTTCATGGGTGTTTCAAAGTAATTTATTTTTATAATGGGGTTTAGCTGCTTTTCACTGCTGTGTTTATGCCGCTTTTTACCCACTTGACACACTAACAGAGAGATATCAATACATAGGTTTTAAGATTATTACTAGTCAGATATATTCTTGTGCGGTGAATAGGGCGTGTTGAGTCCAGTTCTCTGAGCAAGGAGTAGGTCTTGTCTATTACATATTGGGTTTATGGAACGGTATCTGAGCTAATTTGAAACCCTTGTTTTATGTATCACCCCACCTCACCTTTCCCGTTAAGCAGCCATAGTGTGTTTTCTGCATGTGTGACTCTGTTCTGTTTTGTAATTCAGTTCAAGTGTAACGGTTTTTACATTCCCTCTATCAGTGATACCTTATGAGAAGTGTCCTTTTCTGTGTGACTTATTTCACTTAGAGTCGTCGTACCTAAATCCACTCATCATGCTGCTACTAGCCTTATGACATTGATTTCACGGCTGAGTGATATTCCATTGTACATAAGGACCACAACTTCTTTATCCATTTTTCTCTTTCCTGGGATATTGAAGGTGGAATGAAGTGGAGGTCCTTGTCAACAGAGCAGCCCTAAACTTTGGGGTGCTTGTGTCTTGCTGATTTTTAATTTTCCCAATTTATACCCCCATGAGTGGAAGTGCCCTATGCTCTCTAAGCTTTGCTTTTTAGACGTTTCAGGACTCACCGTACACTTCTCCAGAGTGGCTGTTGACAATTTACATCCCGCCCATCAGTGTAGCAAGGCTCCCAGTTCTCCATGGCCTGTCCTGCATTTCTGGTGTTGACACTTTTTTCAGCATGGCCCTTTTGACCGATGGGAAGCGAGACATCTTTGTAGCGCTGATTTGCCTTTCCAGGTTGCTTGGTTGGCCAAAAAGGGCGTATGCGTTTTTTCCTGAATATATTCAGGAAAAAACGCATACGCCCTTTTCGGCCAAGGGCATCATTGTCAACGTTTTGCCGCTTTTCATGTGCTTTAAAGGCGATTCGAATCTACCTCCTGAAATCTGTTTCCTGCAGTTCTGCCTTGATTTCAAATCCTCTTCTTTGCCTTCCCTCAATATATTTGTGGATGAGAGTTATCATTTATAACTCTGCAGGTTTGTGAATTGCAGTGCCCTGAAGCTCCATTTTACAACTCGCTTTTTAGGGAGCTGGCCGCAAAAGCGCAGGATGGCTTCAGGCCCTGTTCTGGTTCCGGGGGGCAGGCTGAGCCTGTGGTTAATTCTTCTTCCTGATGGGAAAATAGAGTGACCTGTGCCTGTCCCAACACCAAGAGCTAGTCTTTCATTGGTTCCACGTCTTCCCGTTCATCCTCAGTACAAATTGCAACCTGTACGGAACAGGAGGTTAAAGGTGCTGATGCTCCAAGGAGGGAGATTGCTAGTAAAGTGGCTGGAATGGCGAACCCGGGCACAAGCAGATGAGAAATGAGGTGCGTTTTAGAAACCTTTCCCCATCACACGGTGTACCATCTTCTGGGTATCTCATGCATGTTTTCGATGTAGGAAGATGCCCTTGAACCTGGAGATTTGGGACCCATGCGATGGGTACCACGCAGTATTACTTTAAAGGGTCTGCGTTTGCTCACCCAACCTCACCAAACCTCTCAGCCGCAACAGTGTCCACCCTTATGTCTCATCCAGCTGTGGGTCTAGATATGGTCAATCCAGGTTGCATCACAGCCCCTGAACGCATTGTGTAAGAATTTCTCTCTCTTTCACTGTCTTTGTTTCATGGGTGTTTCAAAGTAATTTATTTTTATAATGGGGTTTAGCTGCTTTTCACTGCTGTGTTTATGCCGCTTTTTACCCACTTGACACACTAACAGAGAGATATCAATACATAGGTTTTAAGATTATTACTAGTCAGATATATTCTTGTGCGGTGAATAGGGCGTGTTGAGTCCAGTTCTCTGAGCAAGGAGTAGGTCTTGTCTATTACATATTGGGTTTATGGAACGGTATCTGAGCTAATTTGAAACCCTTGTTTTATGTATCACCCCACCTCACCTTTCCCGTTAAGCAGCCATAGTGTGTTTTCTGCATGTGTGACTCTGTTCTGTTTTGTAATTCAGTTCAAGTGTAACGGTTTTTACATTCCCTCTATCAGTGATACCTTATGAGAAGTGTCCTTTTCTGTGTGACTTATTTCACTTAGAGTCGTCGTACCTAAATCCACTCATCATGCTGCTACTAGCCTTATGACATTGATTTCACGGCTGAGTGATATTCCATTGTACATAAGGACCACAACTTCTTTATCCATTTTTCTCTTTCCTGGGATATTGAAGGTGGAATGAAGTGGAGGTCCTTGTCAACAGAGCAGCCCTAAACTTTGGGGTGCTTGTGTCTTGCTGATTTTTCATTTTCCCAATTTATACCCCCATGAGTGGAAGTGCCCTATGCTCTCTAAGCTTTGCTTTTTAGACGTTTCAGGACTCACCGTACACTTCTCCAGAGTGGCTGTTGACAATTTACATCCCGCCCATCAGTGTAGCAAGGCTCCCATTTCTCCATGGCCTGTCCTGCATTTCTGGTTTTGACACTTTTTTCAGCATGGCCCTTTTGACCGATGGGAAGCGAGACATCTTTGTAGCGCTGATTTGCCTTTCCAGGTTGCTCGGTTGGCCAAAAAGGGCGTATGCGTTTTTTCCTGAATATATTCAGGAAAAAACGCATACGCCCTTTTTGGCCAAGGGCATCATTGTCAACGTTTTGCCGCTTTTCATGTGCTTTAAAGGCGATTCGAATCTACCTCCTGAAATCTGTTTCCTGCAATTCTGCCTTGATTTCAAATCCTCTTCTTTGCCTTCCCTCAATATATTTGTGGATGAGAGTTATCATTTATAACTCTGCAGGTTTGTGAATTGCAGTGCCCTGAACCTCCATTTTACAACTCGCTTTTTAGGGAGCTGGCCGCAAAAGCGCAGGATGGCTTCAGGCCCTGTTCTGGGTCCGGGGGGCAGGCTGAGCCTGTGGTTAATTCTTCTTCCTGATGGGAAAATAGAGTGACCTGTGCCTGTCCCAACACCAAGAGCTAGTCTTTCATTGGTTCCACGTCTTCCCGTTCATCCTCAGTACAAATTGCAACCTGTACGGAACAGGAGGTTAAAGGTGCTGATGCTCCAAGGAGGGAGATTGCTAGTAAAGTGGCTGGAATGGCGAACCCGGGCACAAGCAGATGAGAAATGAGGTGCGTTTTAGAAACCTTTCCCCATCACACGGTGTACCATCTTCTGGGTATCTCATGCATGTTTTCGATGTAGGAAGATGCCCTTGAACCTGGAGATTTGGGACCCATGCGATGGGTACCACGCAGTATTACTTTAAAGGGTCTGCGTTTGCTCACCCAACCTCACCAAACCTCTCAGCCGCAACAGTGTCCACCCTTAGGTCTCATCCAGCTGTGGGTCTAGATATGGTCAATCCAGGTTGCATCACAGCCCCTGAACGCATTGTGTAAGAATTTCTCTCTCTTTCACTGTCTTTGTTTCATGGGTGTTTCAAAGTAATTTATTTTTATAATGGGGTTTAGCTGCTTTTCACTGCTGTGTTTATGCCGCTTTTTACCCACTTGACACACTAACAGAGAGATATCAATACATAGGTTTTAAGATTATTACTAGTCAGATATATTCTTGTGTGGTGAATAGGGCGTGTTGAGTCCAGTTCTCTGAGCAAGGAGTAGGTCTTGTCTATTACATATTGGGTTTATGGAACGGTATCTGAGCTAATTTGAAACCCTTGTTTTATGTATCACCCCACCTCACCTTTCCCGTTAAGCAGCCATAGTGTGTTTTCTGCATGTGTGACTCTGTTCTGTTTTGTAATTCAGTTCAAGTGTAACGGTTTTTACATTCCCTCTATCAGTGATACCTTATGAGAAGTGTCCTTTTCTGTGTGACTTATTTCACTTAGAGTCGTCGTACCTAAATCCACTCATCATGCTGCTACTAGCCTTATGACATTGATTTCACGGCTGAGTGATATTCCATTGTACATAAGGACCACAACTTCTTTATCCATTTTTCTCTTTCCTGGGATATTGAAGGTGGAATGAAGTGGAGGTCCTTGTCAACAGAGCAGCCCTAAACTTTGGGGTGCTTGTGTCTTGCTGATTTTTAATTTTCCCAATTTATACCCCCATGAGTGGAAGTGCCCTATGCTCTCTAAGCTTTGCTTTTTAGACGTTTCAGGACTCACCGTACACTTCTCCAGAGTGGCTGTTGACAATTTACATCCCGCCCATCAGTGTAGCAAGGCTCCCAGTTCTCCATGGCCTGTCCTGCATTTCTGGTGTTGACACTTTTTTCAGCATGGCCCTTTTGACCGATGGGAAGCGAGACATCTTTGTAGCGCTGATTTGCCTTTCCAGGTTGCTTGGTTGGCCAAAAAGGGCGTATGCGTTTTTTCCTGAATATATTCAGGAAAAAACGCATACGCCCTTTTCGGCCAAGGGCATCATTGTCAACGTTTTGCCGCTTTTCATGTGCTTTAAAGGCGATTCGAATCTACCTCCTGAAATCTGTTTCCTGCAGTTCTGCCTTGATTTCAAATCCTCTTCTTTGCCTTCCCTCAATATATTTGTGGATGAGAGTTATCATTTATAACTCTGCAGGTTTGTGAATTGCAGTGCCCTGAACCTCCATTTTACAACTCGCTTTTTAGGGAGCTGGCCGCAAAAGCGCAGGATGGCTTCAGGCCCTGTTCTGGTTCCGGGGGGCAGGCTGAGCCTGTGGTTAATTCTTCTTCCTGATGGGAAAATAGAGTGACCTGTGCCTGTCCCAACACCAAGAGCTAGTCTTTCATTGGTTCCACGTCTTCCCGTTCATCCTCAGTACAAATTGCAACCTGTACGGAACAGGAGGTTAAAGGTGCTGATGCTCCAAGGAGGGAGATTGCTAGTAAAGTGGCTGGAATGGCGAACCCGGGCACAAGCAGATGAGAAATGAGGTGCGTTTTAGAAACCTTTCCCCATCACACGGTGTACCATCTTCTGGGTATCTCATGCATGTTTTCGATGTAGGAAGATGCCCTTGAACCTGGAGATTTGGGACCCATGCGATGGGTACCACGCAGTATTACTTTAAAGGGTCTGCGTTTGCTCACCCAACCTCACCAAACCTCTCAGCCGCAACAGTGTCCACCCTTAGGTCTCATCCAGCTGTGGGTCTAGATATGGTCAATCCAGGTTGCATCACAGCCCCTGAACGCATTGTGTAAGAATTTCGCTCTCTTTCATTGTCTTTGTTTCATGGGTTTTTCAAAGTAATTTATTTTTATAATGGGGTTTAGCTGCTTTTCACTGCTGTGTTTATGCCGCTTTTTACCCACTTGACACACTAACAGAGAGATATCAATACATAGGTTTTAAGATTATTACTAGTCAGATATATTCTTGTGCGGTGAATAGGGCGTGTTGAGTCCAGTTCTCTGAGCAAGGAGTAGGTCTTGTCTATTACATATTGGGTTTATGGAACGGTATCTGAGCTAATTTGAAACCCTTGTTTTATGTATCACCCCACCTCACCTTTCCCGTTAAGCAGCCATAGTGTGTTTTCTGCATGTGTGACTCTGTTCTGTTTTGTAATTCAGTTCAAGTGTAACGGTTTTTACATTCCCTCTATCAGTGATACCTTATGAGAAGTGTCCTTTTCTGTGTGACTTATTTCACTTAGAGTCGTCGTACCTAAATCCACTCATCATGCTGCTACTAGCCTTATGACATTGATTTCACGGCTGAGTGATATTCCATTGTACATAAGGACCACAACTTCTTTATCCATTTTTCTCTTTCCTGGGATATTGAAGGTGGAATGAAGTGGAGGTCCTTGTCAACAGAGCAGCCCTAAACTTTGGGGTGCTTGTGTCTTGCTGATTTTTCATTTTCCCAATTTATACCCCCATGAGTGGAAGTGCCCTATGCTCTCTAAGCTTTGCTTTTTAGACGTTTCAGGACTCACCGTACACTTCTCCAGAGTGGCTGTTGACAATTTACATCCCGCCCATCAGTGTAGCAAGGCTCCCATTTCTCCATGGCCTGTCCTGCATTTCTGGTGTTGACACTTTTTTCAGCATGGCCCTTTTGACCGATGGAAAGCGAGACATCTTTGTAGCGCTGATTTGCCTTTCCAGGTTGCTCGGTTGGCCAAAAAGGGCGTATGCGTTTTTTCCTGAATATATTCAGGAAAAAACGCATACGCCCTTTTCGGCCAAGGGCATCATTGTCAACGTTTTGCCGCTTTTCATGTGCTTTAAAGGCGATTCGAATCTACCTCCTGAAATCTGTTTCCTGCAATTCTGCCTTGATTTCAAATCCTCTTCTTTGCCTTCCCTCAATATATTTGTGGATGAGAGTTATCATTTATAACTCTGCAGGTTTGTGAATTGCAGTGCCCTGAACCTCCATTTTACAACTCGCTTTTTATGGAGCTGGCCGCAAAAGCGCAGGATGGCTAGGCCCTGTTCTGGTTCCGGGGGGCAGGCTGAGCCTGTGGTTAATTCTTCTTCCTGATGGGAAAATAGAGTGACCTGTGCCTGTCCCAACACCAAGAGCTAGTCTTTCATTGGTTCCACGTCTTCCCGTTCATCCTCAGTACAAATTGCAACCTGTACGGAACAGGAGGTTAAAGGTGCTGATGCTCCAAGGAGGGAGATTGCTAGTAAAGTGGCTGGAATGGCGAACCCGGGCACAAGCAGATGAGAAATGAGGTGCGTTTTAGAAACCTTTCCCCATCACACGGTGTACCATCTTCTGGGTATCTCATGCATGTTTTCGATGTAGGAAGATGCCCTTGAACCTGGAGATTTGGGACCCATGCGATGGGTACCACGCAGTATTACTTTAAAGGGTCTGCGTTTGCTCACCCAACCTCACCAAACCTCTCAGCCGCAACAGTGTCCACCCTTAGGTCTCATCCAGCTGTGGGTCTAGATATGGTCAATCCAGGTTGCATCACAGCCCCTGAACGCATTGTGTAAGAATTTCGCTCTCTTTCATTGTCTTTGTTTCATGGGTTTTTCAAAGTAATTTATTTTTATAATGGGGTTTAGCTGCTTTTCACTGCTGTGTTTATGCCGCTTTTTACCCACTTGACACACTAACAGAGAGATATCAATACATAGGTTTTAAGATTATTACTAGTCAGATATATTCTTGTGCGGTGAATAGGGCGTGTTGAGTCCAGTTCTCTGAGCAAGGAGTAGGTCTTGTCTATTACATATTGGGTTTATGGAACGGTATCTGAGCTAATTTGAAACCCTTGTTTTATGTATCACCCCACCTCACCTTTCCCGTTAAGCAGCCATAGTGTGTTTTCTGCATGTGTGACTCTGTTCTGTTTTGTAATTCAGTTCAAGTGTAACGGTTTTTACATTCCCTCTATCAGTGATACCTTATGAGAAGTGTCCTTTTCTGTGTGACTTATTTCACTTAGAGTCGTCGTACCTAAATCCACTCATCATGCTGCTACTAGCCTTATGACATTGATTTCACGGCTGAGTGATATTCCATTGTACATAAGGACCACAACTTCTTTATCCATTTTTCTCTTTCCTGGGATATTGAAGGTGGAATGAAGTGGAGGTCCTTGTCAACAGAGCAGCCCTAAACTTTGGGGTGCTTGTGTCTTGCTGATTTTTCATTTTCCCAATTTATACCCCCATGAGTGGAAGTGCCCTATGCTCTCTAAGCTTTGCTTTTTAGACGTTTCAGGACTCACCGTACACTTCTCCAGAGTGGCTGTTGACAATTTACATCCCGCCCATCAGTGTAGCAAGGCTCCCATTTCTCCATGGCCTGTCCTGCATTTCTGGTTTTGACACTTTTTTCAGCATGGCCCTTTTGACCGATGGGAAGCGAGACATCTTTGTAGCGCTGATTTGCCTTTCCAGGTTGCTCGGTTGGCCAAAAAGGGCGTATGCGTTTTTTCCTGAATATATTCAGGAAAAAACGCATACGCCCTTTTTGGCCAAGGGCATCATTGTCAACGTTTTGCCGCTTTTCATGTGCTTTAAAGGCGATTCGAATCTACCTCCTGAAATCTGTTTCCTGCAATTCTGCCTTGATTTCAAATCCTCTTCTTTGCCTTCCCTCAATATATTTGTGGATGAGAGTTATCATTTATAACTCTGCAGGTTTGTGAATTGCAGTGCCCTGAACCTCCATTTTACAACTCGCTTTTTAGGGAGCTGGCCGCAAAAGCGCAGGATGGCTTCAGGCCCTGTTCTGGGTCCGGGGGGCAGGCTGAGCCTGTGGTTAATTCTTCTTCCTGATGGGAAAATAGAGTGACCTGTGCCTGTCCCAACACCAAGAGCTAGTCTTTCATTGGTTCCACGTCTTCCCGTTCATCCTCAGTACAAATTGCAACCTGTACGGAACAGGAGGTTAAAGGTGCTGATGCTCCAAGGAGGGAGATTGCTAGTAAAGTGGCTGGAATGGCGAACCCGGGCACAAGCAGATGAGAAATGAGGTGCGTTTTAGAAACCTTTCCCCATCACACGGTGTACCATCTTCTGGGTATCTCATGCATGTTTTCGATGTAGGAAGATGCCCTTGAACCTGGAGATTTGGGACCCATGCGATGGGTACCACGCAGTATTACTTTAAAGGGTCTGCGTTTGCTCACCCAACCTCACCAAACCTCTCAGCCGCAACAGTGTCCACCCTTAGGTCTCATCCAGCTGTGGGTCTAGATATGGTCAATCCAGGTTGCATCACAGCCCCTGAACGCATTGTGTAAGAATTTCTCTCTCTTTCACTGTCTTTGTTTCATGGGTGTTTCAAAGTAATTTATTTTTATAATGGGGTTTAGCTGCTTTTCACTGCTGTGTTTATGCCGCTTTTTACCCACTTGACACACTAACAGAGAGATATCAATACATAGGTTTTAAGATTATTACTAGTCAGATATATTCTTGTGTGGTGAATAGGGCGTGTTGAGTCCAGTTCTCTGAGCAAGGAGTAGGTCTTGTCTATTACATATTGGGTTTATGGAACGGTATCTGAGCTAATTTGAAACCCTTGTTTTATGTATCACCCCACCTCACCTTTCCCGTTAAGCAGCCATAGTGTGTTTTCTGCATGTGTGACTCTGTTCTGTTTTGTAATTCAGTTCAAGTGTAACGGTTTTTACATTCCCTCTATCAGTGATACCTTATGAGAAGTGTCCTTTTCTGTGTGACTTATTTCACTTAGAGTCGTCGTACCTAAATCCACTCATCATGCTGCTACTAGCCTTATGACATTGATTTCACGGCTGAGTGATATTCCATTGTACATAAGGACCACAACTTCTTTATCCATTTTTCTCTTTCCTGGGATATTGAAGGTGGAATGAAGTGGAGGTCCTTGTCAACAGAGCAGCCCTAAACTTTGGGGTGCTTGTGTCTTGCTGATTTTTAATTTTCCCAATTTATACCCCCATGAGTGGAAGTGCCCTATGCTCTCTAAGCTTTGCTTTTTAGACGTTTCAGGACTCACCGTACACTTCTCCAGAGTGGCTGTTGACAATTTACATCCCGCCCATCAGTGTAGCAAGGCTCCCAGTTCTCCATGGCCTGTCCTGCATTTCTGGTGTTGACACTTTTTTCAGCATGGCCCTTTTGACCGATGGGAAGCGAGACATCTTTGTAGCGCTGATTTGCCTTTCCAGGTTGCTTGGTTGGCCAAAAAGGGCGTATGCGTTTTTTCCTGAATATATTCAGGAAAAAACGCATACGCCCTTTTCGGCCAAGGGCATCATTGTCAACGTTTTGCCGCTTTTCATGTGCTTTAAAGGCGATTCGAATCTACCTCCTGAAATCTGTTTCCTGCAGTTCTGCCTTGATTTCAAATCCTCTTCTTTGCCTTCCCTCAATATATTTGTGGATGAGAGTTATCATTTATAACTCTGCAGGTTTGTGAATTGCAGTGCCCTGAAGCTCCATTTTACAACTCGCTTTTTAGGGAGCTGGCCGCAAAAGCGCAGGATGGCTTCAGGCCCTGTTCTGGTTCCGGGGGGCAGGCTGAGCCTGTGGTTAATTCTTCTTCCTGATGGGAAAATAGAGTGACCTGTGCCTGTCCCAACACCAAGAGCTAGTCTTTCATTGGTTCCACGTCTTCCCGTTCATCCTCAGTACAAATTGCAACCTGTACGGAACAGGAGGTTAAAGGTGCTGATGCTCCAAGGAGGGAGATTGCTAGTAAAGTGGCTGGAATGGCGAACCCGGGCACAAGCAGATGAGAAATGAGGTGCGTTTTAGAAACCTTTCCCCATCACACGGTGTACCATCTTCTGGGTATCTCATGCATGTTTTCGATGTAGGAAGATGCCCTTGAACCTGGAGATTTGGGACCCATGCGATGGGTACCACGCAGTATTACTTTAAAGGGTCTGCGTTTGCTCACCCAACCTCACCAAACCTCTCAGCCGCAACAGTGTCCACCCTTATGTCTCATCCAGCTGTGGGTCTAGATATGGTCAATCCAGGTTGCATCACAGCCCCTGAACGCATTGTGTAAGAATTTCTCTCTCTTTCACTGTCTTTGTTTCATGGGTGTTTCAAAGTAATTTATTTTTATAATGGGGTTTAGCTGCTTTTCACTGCTGTGTTTATGCCGCTTTTTACCCACTTGACACACTAACAGAGAGATATCAATACATAGGTTTTAAGATTATTACTAGTCAGATATATTCTTGTGCGGTGAATAGGGCGTGTTGAGTCCAGTTCTCTGAGCAAGGAGTAGGTCTTGTCTATTACATATTGGGTTTATGGAACGGTATCTGAGCTAATTTGAAACCCTTGTTTTATGTATCACCCCACCTCACCTTTCCCGTTAAGCAGCCATAGTGTGTTTTCTGCATGTGTGACTCTGTTCTGTTTTGTAATTCAGTTCAAGTGTAACGGTTTTTACATTCCCTCTATCAGTGATACCTTATGAGAAGTGTCCTTTTCTGTGTGACTTATTTCACTTAGAGTCGTCGTACCTAAATCCACTCATCATGCTGCTACTAGCCTTATGACATTGATTTCACGGCTGAGTGATATTCCATTGTACATAAGGACCACAACTTCTTTATCCATTTTTCTCTTTCCTGGGATATTGAAGGTGGAATGAAGTGGAGGTCCTTGTCAACAGAGCAGCCCTAAACTTTGGGGTGCTTGTGTCTTGCTGATTTTTCATTTTCCCAATTTATACCCCCATGAGTGGAAGTGCCCTATGCTCTCTAAGCTTTGCTTTTTAGACGTTTCAGGACTCACCGTACACTTCTCCAGAGTGGCTGTTGACAATTTACATCCCGCCCATCAGTGTAGCAAGGCTCCCATTTCTCCATGGCCTGTCCTGCATTTCTGGTTTTGACACTTTTTTCAGCATGGCCCTTTTGACCGATGGGAAGCGAGACATCTTTGTAGCGCTGATTTGCCTTTCCAGGTTGCTCGGTTGGCCAAAAAGGGCGTATGCGTTTTTTCCTGAATATATTCAGGAAAAAACGCATACGCCCTTTTTGGCCAAGGGCATCATTGTCAACGTTTTGCCGCTTTTCATGTGCTTTAAAGGCGATTCGAATCTACCTCCTGAAATCTGTTTCCTGCAATTCTGCCTTGATTTCAAATCCTCTTCTTTGCCTTCCCTCAATATATTTGTGGATGAGAGTTATCATTTATAACTCTGCAGGTTTGTGAATTGCAGTGCCCTGAACCTCCATTTTACAACTCGCTTTTTAGGGAGCTGGCCGCAAAAGCGCAGGATGGCTTCAGGCCCTGTTCTGGGTCCGGGGGGCAGGCTGAGCCTGTGGTTAATTCTTCTTCCTGATGGGAAAATAGAGTGACCTGTGCCTGTCCCAACACCAAGAGCTAGTCTTTCATTGGTTCCACGTCTTCCCGTTCATCCTCAGTACAAATTGCAACCTGTACGGAACAGGAGGTTAAAGGTGCTGATGCTCCAAGGAGGGAGATTGCTAGTAAAGTGGCTGGAATGGCGAACCCGGGCACAAGCAGATGAGAAATGAGGTGCGTTTTAGAAACCTTTCCCCATCACACGGTGTACCATCTTCTGGGTATCTCATGCATGTTTTCGATGTAGGAAGATGCCCTTGAACCTGGAGATTTGGGACCCATGCGATGGGTACCACGCAGTATTACTTTAAAGGGTCTGCGTTTGCTCACCCAACCTCACCAAACCTCTCAGCCGCAACAGTGTCCACCCTTAGGTCTCATCCAGCTGTGGGTCTAGATATGGTCAATCCAGGTTGCATCACAGCCCCTGAACGCATTGTGTAAGAATTTCTCTCTCTTTCACTGTCTTTGTTTCATGGGTGTTTCAAAGTAATTTATTTTTATAATGGGGTTTAGCTGCTTTTCACTGCTGTGTTTATGCCGCTTTTTACCCACTTGACACACTAACAGAGAGATATCAATACATAGGTTTTAAGATTATTACTAGTCAGATATATTCTTGTGTGGTGAATAGGGCGTGTTGAGTCCAGTTCTCTGAGCAAGGAGTAGGTCTTGTCTATTACATATTGGGTTTATGGAACGGTATCTGAGCTAATTTGAAACCCTTGTTTTATGTATCACCCCACCTCACCTTTCCCGTTAAGCAGCCATAGTGTGTTTTCTGCATGTGTGACTCTGTTCTGTTTTGTAATTCAGTTCAAGTGTAACGGTTTTTACATTCCCTCTATCAGTGATACCTTATGAGAAGTGTCCTTTTCTGTGTGACTTATTTCACTTAGAGTCGTCGTACCTAAATCCACTCATCATGCTGCTACTAGCCTTATGACATTGATTTCACGGCTGAGTGATATTCCATTGTACATAAGGACCACAACTTCTTTATCCATTTTTCTCTTTCCTGGGATATTGAAGGTGGAATGAAGTGGAGGTCCTTGTCAACAGAGCAGCCCTAAACTTTGGGGTGCTTGTGTCTTGCTGATTTTTAATTTTCCCAATTTATACCCCCATGAGTGGAAGTGCCCTATGCTCTCTAAGCTTTGCTTTTTAGACGTTTCAGGACTCACCGTACACTTCTCCAGAGTGGCTGTTGACAATTTACATCCCGCCCATCAGTGTAGCAAGGCTCCCAGTTCTCCATGGCCTGTCCTGCATTTCTGGTGTTGACACTTTTTTCAGCATGGCCCTTTTGACCGATGGGAAGCGAGACATCTTTGTAGCGCTGATTTGCCTTTCCAGGTTGCTTGGTTGGCCAAAAAGGGCGTATGCGTTTTTTCCTGAATATATTCAGGAAAAAACGCATACGCCCTTTTCGGCCAAGGGCATCATTGTCAACGTTTTGCCGCTTTTCATGTGCTTTAAAGGCGATTCGAATCTACCTCCTGAAATCTGTTTCCTGCAGTTCTGCCTTGATTTCAAATCCTCTTCTTTGCCTTCCCTCAATATATTTGTGGATGAGAGTTATCATTTATAACTCTGCAGGTTTGTGAATTGCAGTGCCCTGAACCTCCATTTTACAACTCGCTTTTTAGGGAGCTGGCCGCAAAAGCGCAGGATGGCTTCAGGCCCTGTTCTGGTTCCGGGGGGCAGGCTGAGCCTGTGGTTAATTCTTCTTCCTGATGGGAAAATAGAGTGACCTGTGCCTGTCCCAACACCAAGAGCTAGTCTTTCATTGGTTCCACGTCTTCCCGTTCATCCTCAGTACAAATTGCAACCTGTACGGAACAGGAGGTTAAAGGTGCTGATGCTCCAAGGAGGGAGATTGCTAGTAAAGTGGCTGGAATGGCGAACCCGGGCACAAGCAGATGAGAAATGAGGTGCGTTTTAGAAACCTTTCCCCATCACACGGTGTACCATCTTCTGGGTATCTCATGCATGTTTTCGATGTAGGAAGATGCCCTTGAACCTGGAGATTTGGGACCCATGCGATGGGTACCACGCAGTATTACTTTAAAGGGTCTGCGTTTGCTCACCCAACCTCACCAAACCTCTCAGCCGCAACAGTGTCCACCCTTAGGTCTCATCCAGCTGTGGGTCTAGATATGGTCAATCCAGGTTGCATCACAGCCCCTGAACGCATTGTGTAAGAATTTCGCTCTCTTTCATTGTCTTTGTTTCATGGGTTTTTCAAAGTAATTTATTTTTATAATGGGGTTTAGCTGCTTTTCACTGCTGTGTTTATGCCGCTTTTTACCCACTTGACACACTAACAGAGAGATATCAATACATAGGTTTTAAGATTATTACTAGTCAGATATATTCTTGTGCGGTGAATAGGGCGTGTTGAGTCCAGTTCTCTGAGCAAGGAGTAGGTCTTGTCTATTACATATTGGGTTTATGGAACGGTATCTGAGCTAATTTGAAACCCTTGTTTTATGTATCACCCCACCTCACCTTTCCCGTTAAGCAGCCATAGTGTGTTTTCTGCATGTGTGACTCTGTTCTGTTTTGTAATTCAGTTCAAGTGTAACGGTTTTTACATTCCCTCTATCAGTGATACCTTATGAGAAGTGTCCTTTTCTGTGTGACTTATTTCACTTAGAGTCGTCGTACCTAAATCCACTCATCATGCTGCTACTAGCCTTATGACATTGATTTCACGGCTGAGTGATATTCCATTGTACATAAGGACCACAACTTCTTTATCCATTTTTCTCTTTCCTGGGATATTGAAGGTGGAATGAAGTGGAGGTCCTTGTCAACAGAGCAGCCCTAAACTTTGGGGTGCTTGTGTCTTGCTGATTTTTCATTTTCCCAATTTATACCCCCATGAGTGGAAGTGCCCTATGCTCTCTAAGCTTTGCTTTTTAGACGTTTCAGGACTCACCGTACACTTCTCCAGAGTGGCTGTTGACAATTTACATCCCGCCCATCAGTGTAGCAAGGCTCCCATTTCTCCATGGCCTGTCCTGCATTTCTGGTGTTGACACTTTTTTCAGCATGGCCCTTTTGACCGATGGAAAGCGAGACATCTTTGTAGCGCTGATTTGCCTTTCCAGGTTGCTCGGTTGGCCAAAAAGGGCGTATGCGTTTTTTCCTGAATATATTCAGGAAAAAACGCATACGCCCTTTTCGGCCAAGGGCATCATTGTCAACGTTTTGCCGCTTTTCATGTGCTTTAAAGGCGATTCGAATCTACCTCCTGAAATCTGTTTCCTGCAATTCTGCCTTGATTTCAAATCCTCTTCTTTGCCTTCCCTCAATATATTTGTGGATGAGAGTTATCATTTATAACTCTGCAGGTTTGTGAATTGCAGTGCCCTGAACCTCCATTTTACAACTCGCTTTTTATGGAGCTGGCCGCAAAAGCGCAGGATGGCTAGGCCCTGTTCTGGTTCCGGGGGGCAGGCTGAGCCTGTGGTTAATTCTTCTTCCTGATGGGAAAATAGAGTGACCTGTGCCTGTCCCAACACCAAGAGCTAGTCTTTCATTGGTTCCACGTCTTCCCGTTCATCCTCAGTACAAATTGCAACCTGTACGGAACAGGAGGTTAAAGGTGCTGATGCTCCAAGGAGGGAGATTGCTAGTAAAGTGGCTGGAATGGCGAACCCGGGCACAAGCAGATGAGAAATGAGGTGCGTTTTAGAAACCTTTCCCCATCACACGGTGTACCATCTTCTGGGTATCTCATGCATGTTTTCGATGTAGGAAGATGCCCTTGAACCTGGAGATTTGGGACCCATGCGATGGGTACCACGCAGTATTACTTTAAAGGGTCTGCGTTTGCTCACCCAACCTCACCAAACCTCTCAGCCGCAACAGTGTCCACCCTTAGGTCTCATCCAGCTGTGGGTCTAGATATGGTCAATCCAGGTTGCATCACAGCCCCTGAACGCATTGTGTAAGAATTTCGCTCTCTTTCATTGTCTTTGTTTCATGGGTTTTTCAAAGTAATTTATTTTTATAATGGGGTTTAGCTGCTTTTCACTGCTGTGTTTATGCCGCTTTTTACCCACTTGACACACTAACAGAGAGATATCAATACATAGGTTTTAAGATTATTACTAGTCAGATATATTCTTGTGCGGTGAATAGGGCGTGTTGAGTCCAGTTCTCTGAGCAAGGAGTAGGTCTTGTCTATTACATATTGGGTTTATGGAACGGTATCTGAGCTAATTTGAAACCCTTGTTTTATGTATCACCCCACCTCACCTTTCCCGTTAAGCAGCCATAGTGTGTTTTCTGCATGTGTGACTCTGTTCTGTTTTGTAATTCAGTTCAAGTGTAACGGTTTTTACATTCCCTCTATCAGTGATACCTTATGAGAAGTGTCCTTTTCTGTGTGACTTATTTCACTTAGAGTCGTCGTACCTAAATCCACTCATCATGCTGCTACTAGCCTTATGACATTGATTTCACGGCTGAGTGATATTCCATTGTACATAAGGACCACAACTTCTTTATCCATTTTTCTCTTTCCTGGGATATTGAAGGTGGAATGAAGTGGAGGTCCTTGTCAACAGAGCAGCCCTAAACTTTGGGGTGCTTGTGTCTTGCTGATTTTTCATTTTCCCAATTTATACCCCCATGAGTGGAAGTGCCCTATGCTCTCTAAGCTTTGCTTTTTAGACGTTTCAGGACTCACCGTACACTTCTCCAGAGTGGCTGTTGACAATTTACATCCCGCCCATCAGTGTAGCAAGGCTCCCATTTCTCCATGGCCTGTCCTGCATTTCTGGTGTTGACACTTTTTTCAGCATGGCCCTTTTGACCGATGGAAAGCGAGACATCTTTGTAGCGCTGATTTGCCTTTCCAGGTTGCTCGGTTGGCCAAAAAGGGCGTATGCGTTTTTTCCTGAATATATTCAGGAAAAAACGCATACGCCCTTTTCGGCCAAGGGCATCATTGTCAACGTTTTGCCGCTTTTCATGTGCTTTAAAGGCGATTCGAATCTACCTCCTGAAATCTGTTTCCTGCAATTCTGCCTTGATTTCAAATCCTCTTCTTTGCCTTCCCTCAATATATTTGTGGATGAGAGTTATCATTTATAACTCTGCAGGTTTGTGAATTGCAGTGCCCTGAACCTCCATTTTACAACTCGCTTTTTAGGGAGCTGGCCACAAAAGCGCAGGATGGCTAGGCCCTGTTCTGGTTCCGGGGGGCAGGCTGAGCCTGTGGTTAATTCTTCTTCCTGATGGGAAAATAGAGTGACCTGTGCCTGTCCCAACACCAAGAGCTAGTCTTTCATTGGTTCCACGTCTTCCCGTTCATCCTCAGTACAAATTGCAACCTGTACGGAACAGGAGGTTAAAGGTGCTGATGCTCCAAGGAGGGAGATTGCTAGTAAAGTGGCTGGAATGGCGAACCCGGGCACAAGCAGATGAGAAATGAGGTGCGTTTTAGAAACCTTTCCCCATCACACGGTGTACCATCTTCTGGGTATCTCATGCATGTTTTCGATGTAGGAAGATGCCCTTGAACCTGGAGATTTGGGACCCATGCGATGGGTACCACGCAGTATTATTTAAAGGGTCTGCGTTTGCTCACCCAACCTCACCAAACCTCTCAGCCGCAACAGTGTCCACCCTTAGGTCTCATCCAGCTGTGGGTCTAGATATGGTCAATCCAGGTTGCATCACAGCCCCTGAACGCATTGTGTAAGAATTTCGCTCTCTTTCACTGTCTTTGTTTCATGGGTTTTTCAAAGTAATTTATTTTTATAATGGGGTTTAGCTGCTTTTCACTGCTGTGTTTATGCCGCTTTACACCCACTTGACACAGTAACAGAGAGATATCAATACATAGGTTTTAAGATTATTACTAGTCAGATATATTCTTGTGCGGTGAATAGGGCGTGTTGAGTCCAGTTCTCTGAGCAAGGAGTAGGTCTTGTCTATTACATATTGGGTTTATGGAACGGTATCTGAGCTAATTTGAAACCCTTGTTTTATGTATCACCCCACCTCACCTTTCCCGTTAAGCAGCCATAGTGTGTTTTCTGCATGTGTGACTCTGTTCTGTTTTGTAATTCAGTTCAAGTGTAACGGTTTTTACATTCCCTCTATCAGTGATACCTTATGAGAAGTGTCCTTTTCTGTGTGACTTATTTCACTTAGAGTCGTCGTACCTAAATCCACTCATCATGCTGCTACTAGCCTTATGACATTGATTTCACGGCTGAGTGATATTCCATTGTACATAAGGACCACAACTTCTTTATCCATTTTTCTCTTTCCTGGGATATTGAAGGTGGAATGAAGTGGAGGTCCTTGTCAACAGAGCAGCCCTAAACTTTGGGGTGCTTGTGTCTTGCTGATTTTTCATTTTCCCAATTTATACCCCCATGAGTGGAAGTGCCCTATGCTCTCTAAGCTTTGCTTTTTAGACGTTTCAGGACTCACCGTACACTTCTCCAGAGTGGCTGTTGACAATTTACATCCCGCCCATCAGTGTAGCAAGGCTCCCATTTCTCCATGGCCTGTCCTGCATTTCTGGTTTTGACACTTTTTTCAGCATGGCCCTTTTGACCGATGGGAAGCGAGACATCTTTGTAGCGCTGATTTGCCTTTCCAGGTTGCTCGGTTGGCCAAAAAGGGCGTATGCGTTTTTTCCTGAATATATTCAGGAAAAAACGCATACGCCCTTTTCGGCCAAGGGCATCATTGTCAACGTTTTGCCGCTTTTCATGTGCTTTAAAGGCGATTCGAATCTACCTCCTGAAATCTGTTTCCTGCAATTCTGCCTTGATTTCAAATCCTCTTCTTTGCCTTCCCTCAATATATTTGTGGATGAGAGTTATCATTTATAACTCTGCAGGTTTGTGAATTGCAGTGCCCTGAACCTCCATTTTACAACTCGCTTTTTAGGGAGCTGGCCGCAAAAGCGCAGGATGGCTAGGCCCTGTTCTGGTTCCGGGGGGCAGGCTGAGCCTGTGGTTAATTCTTCTTCCTGATGGGAAAATAGAGTGACCTGTGCCTGTCCCAACACCAAGAGCTAGTCTTTCATTGGTTCCACGTCTTCCCGTTCATCCTCAGTACAAATTGCAACCTGTACGGAACAGGAGGTTAAAGGTGCTGATGCTCCAAGGAGGGAGATTGCTAGTAAAGTGGCTGGAATGGCGAACCCGGGCACAAGCAGATGAGAAATGAGGTGCGTTTTAGAAACCTTTCCCCATCACACGGTGTACCATCTTCTGGGTATCTCATGCATGTTTTCGATGTAGGAAGATGCCCTTGAACCTGGAGATTTGGGACCCATGCGATGGGTACCACGCAGTATTATTTAAAGGGTCTGCGTTTGCTCACCCAACCTCACCAAACCTCTCAGCCGCAACAGTGTCCACCCTTAGGTCTCATCCAGCTGTGGGTCTAGATATGGTCAATCCAGGTTGCATCACAGCCCCTGAACGCATTGTGTAAGAATTTCGCTCTCTTTCACTGTCTTTGTTTCATGGGTTTTTCAAAGTAATTTATTTTTATAATGGGGTTTAGCTGCTTTTCACTGCTGTGTTTATGCCGCTTTACACCCACTTGACACAGTAACAGAGAGATATCAATACATAGGTTTTAAGATTATTACTAGTCAGATATATTCTTGTGCGGTGAATAGGGCGTGTTGAGTCCAGTTCTCTGAGCAAGGAGTAGGTCTTGTCTATTACATATTGGGTTTATGGAACGGTATCTGAGCTAATTTGAAACCCTTGTTTTATGTATCACCCCACCTCACCTTTCCCGTTAAGCAGCCATAGTGTGTTTTCTGCATGTGTGACTCTGTTCTGTTTTGTAATTCAGTTCAAGTGTAACGGTTTTTACATTCCCTCTATCAGTGATACCTTATGAGAAGTGTCCTTTTCTGTGTGACTTATTTCACTTAGAGTCGTCGTACCTAAATCCACTCATCATGCTGCTACTAGCCTTATGACATTGATTTCACGGCTGAGTGATATTCCATTGTACATAAGGACCACAACTTCTTTATCCATTTTTCTCTTTCCTGGGATATTGAAGGTGGAATGAAGTGGAGGTCCTTGTCAACAGAGCAGCCCTAAACTTTGGGGTGCTTGTGTCTTGCTGATTTTTCATTTTCCCAATTTATACCCCCATGAGTGGAAGTGCCCTATGCTCTCTAAGCTTTGCTTTTTAGACGTTTCAGGACTCACCGTACACTTCTCCAGAGTGGCTGTTGACAATTTACATCCCGCCCATCAGTGTAGCAAGGCTCCCATTTCTCCATGGCCTGTCCTGCATTTCTGGTTTTGACACTTTTTTCAGCATGGCCCTTTTGACCGATGGGAAGCGAGACATCTTTGTAGCGCTGATTTGCCTTTCCAGGTTGCTCGGTTGGCCAAAAAGGGCGTATGCGTTTTTTCCTGAATATATTCAGGAAAAAACGCATACGCCCTTTTCGGCCAAGGGCATCATTGTCAACGTTTTGCCGCTTTTCATGTGCTTTAAAGGCGATTCGAATCTACCTCCTGAAATCTGTTTCCTGCAATTCTGCCTTGATTTCAAATCCTCTTCTTTGCCTTCCCTCAATATATTTGTGGATGAGAGTTATCATTTATAACTCTGCAGGTTTGTGAATTGCAGTGCCCTGAACCTCCATTTTACAACTCGCTTTTTAGGGAGCTGGCCGCAAAAGCGCAGGATGGCTAGGCCCTGTTCTGGTTCCGGGGGGCAGGCTGAGCCTGTGGTTAATTCTTCTTCCTGATGGGAAAATAGAGTGACCTGTGCCTGTCCCAACACCAAGAGCTAGTCTTTCATTGGTTCCACGTCTTCCCGTTCATCCTCAGTACAAATTGCAACCTGTACGGAACAGGAGGTTAAAGGTGCTGATGCTCCAAGGAGGGAGATTGCTAGTAAAGTGGCTGGAATGGCGAACCCGGGCACAAGCAGATGAGAAATGAGGTGCGTTTTAGAAACCTTTCCCCATCACACGGTGTACCATCTTCTGGGTATCTCATGCATGTTTTCGATGTAGGAAGATGCCCTTGAACCTGGAGATTTGGGACCCATGCGATGGGTACCACGCAGTATTATTTAAAGGGTCTGCGTTTGCTCACCCAACCTCACCAAACCTCTCAGCCGCAACAGTGTCCACCCTTAGGTCTCATCCAGCTGTGGGTCTAGATATGGTCAATCCAGGTTGCATCACAGCCCCTGAACGCATTGTGTAAGAATTTCGCTCTCTTTCACTGTCTTTGTTTCATGGGTTTTTCAAAGTAATTTATTTTTATAATGGGGTTTAGCTGCTTTTCACTGCTGTGTTTATGCCGCTTTACACCCACTTGACACAGTAACAGAGAGATATCAATACATAGGTTTTAAGATTATTACTAGTCAGATATATTCTTGTGCGGTGAATAGGGCGTGTTGAGTCCAGTTCTCTGAGCAAGGAGTAGGTCTTGTCTATTACATATTGGGTTTATGGAACGGTATCTGAGCTAATTTGAAACCCTTGTTTTATGTATCACCCCACCTCACCTTTCCCGTTAAGCAGCCATAGTGTGTTTTCTGCATGTGTGACTCTGTTCTGTTTTGTAATTCAGTTCAAGTGTAACGGTTTTTACATTCCCTCTATCAGTGATACCTTATGAGAAGTGTCCTTTTCTGTGTGACTTATTTCACTTAGAGTCGTCGTACCTAAATCCACTCATCATGCTGCTACTAGCCTTATGACATTGATTTCACGGCTGAGTGATATTCCATTGTACATAAGGACCACAACTTCTTTATCCATTTTTCTCTTTCCTGGGATATTGAAGGTGGAATGAAGTGGAGGTCCTTGTCAACAGAGCAGCCCTAAACTTTGGGGTGCTTGTGTCTTGCTGATTTTTCATTTTCCCAATTTATACCCCCATGAGTGGAAGTGCCCTATGCTCTCTAAGCTTTGCTTTTTAGACGTTTCAGGACTCACCGTACACTTCTCCAGAGTGGCTGTTGACAATTTACATCCCGCCCATCAGTGTAGCAAGGCTCCCATTTCTCCATGGCCTGTCCTGCATTTCTGGTTTTGACACTTTTTTCAGCATGGCCCTTTTGACCGATGGGAAGCGAGACATCTTTGTAGCGCTGATTTGCCTTTCCAGGTTGCTCGGTTGGCCAAAAAGGGCGTATGCGTTTTTTCCTGAATATATTCAGGAAAAAACGCATACGCCCTTTTCGGCCAAGGGCATCATTGTCAACGTTTTGCCGCTTTTCATGTGCTTTAAAGGCGATTCGAATCTACCTCCTGAAATCTGTTTCCTGCAATTCTGCCTTGATTTCAAATCCTCTTCTTTGCCTTCCCTCAATATATTTGTGGATGAGAGTTATCATTTATAACTCTGCAGGTTTGTGAATTGCAGTGCCCTGAACCTCCATTTTACAACTCGCTTTTTAGGGAGCTGGCCGCAAAAGCGCAGGATGGCTAGGCCCTGTTCTGGTTCCGGGGGGCAGGCTGAGCCTGTGGTTAATTCTTCTTCCTGATGGGAAAATAGAGTGACCTGTGCCTGTCCCAACACCAAGAGCTAGTCTTTCATTGGTTCCACGTCTTCCCGTTCATCCTCAGTACAAATTGCAACCTGTACGGAACAGGAGGTTAAAGGTGCTGATGCTCCAAGGAGGGAGATTGCTAGTAAAGTGGCTGGAATGGCGAACCCGGGCACAAGCAGATGAGAAATGAGGTGCGTTTTAGAAACCTTTCCCCATCACACGGTGTACCATCTTCTGGGTATCTCATGCATGTTTTCGATGTAGGAAGATGCCCTTGAACCTGGAGATTTGGGACCCATGCGATGGGTACCACGCAGTATTATTTAAAGGGTCTGCGTTTGCTCACCCAACCTCACCAAACCTCTCAGCCGCAACAGTGTCCACCCTTAGGTCTCATCCAGCTGTGGGTCTAGATATGGTCAATCCAGGTTGCATCACAGCCCCTGAACGCATTGTGTAAGAATTTCGCTCTCTTTCACTGTCTTTGTTTCATGGGTTTTTCAAAGTAATTTATTTTTATAATGGGGTTTAGCTGCTTTTCACTGCTGTGTTTATGCCGCTTTACACCCACTTGACACAGTAACAGAGAGATATCAATACATAGGTTTTAAGATTATTACTAGTCAGATATATTCTTGTGCGGTGAATAGGGCGTGTTGAGTCCAGTTCTCTGAGCAAGGAGTAGGTCTTGTCTATTACATATTGGGTTTATGGAACGGTATCTGAGCTAATTTGAAACCCTTGTTTTATGTATCACCCCACCTCACCTTTCCCGTTAAGCAGCCATAGTGTGTTTTCTGCATGTGTGACTCTGTTCTGTTTTGTAATTCAGTTCAAGTGTAACGGTTTTTACATTCCCTCTATCAGTGATACCTTATGAGAAGTGTCCTTTTCTGTGTGACTTATTTCACTTAGAGTCGTCGTACCTAAATCCACTCATCATGCTGCTACTAGCCTTATGACATTGATTTCACGGCTGAGTGATATTCCATTGTACATAAGGACCACAACTTCTTTATCCATTTTTCTCTTTCCTGGGATATTGAAGGTGGAATGAAGTGGAGGTCCTTGTCAACAGAGCAGCCCTAAACTTTGGGGTGCTTGTGTCTTGCTGATTTTTCATTTTCCCAATTTATACCCCCATGAGTGGAAGTGCCCTATGCTCTCTAAGCTTTGCTTTTTAGACGTTTCAGGACTCACCGTACACTTCTCCAGAGTGGCTGTTGACAATTTACATCCCGCCCATCAGTGTAGCAAGGCTCCCATTTCTCCATGGCCTGTCCTGCATTTCTGGTTTTGACACTTTTTTCAGCATGGCCCTTTTGACCGATGGGAAGCGAGACATCTTTGTAGCGCTGATTTGCCTTTCCAGGTTGCTTGGTTGGCCAAAAAGGGCGTATGCGTTTTTTCCTGAATATATTCAGGAAAAAACGCATACGCCCTTTTTGGCCAAGGGCATCATTGTCAACGTTTTGCCGCTTTTCATGTGCTTGAAAGGCGATTCGAATCTACCTCCTGAAATCTGTTTCCTGCAATTCTGCCTTGATTTCAAATCCTCTTCTTTGCCTTCCCTCAATATATTTGTGGATGAGAGTTATCATTTATAACTCTGCAGGTTTGTGAATTGCAGTGCCCTGAACCTCCATTTTACAACTCGCTTTTTAGGGAGCTGGCCGCAAAAGCGCAGGATGGCTTCAGGCCCTGTTCTGGTTCCGGGGGGCAGGCTGAGCCTGTGGTTAATTCTTCTTCCTGATGGGAAAATAGAGTGACCTGTGCCTGTCCCAACACCAAGAGCTAGTCTTTCATTGGTTCCACGTCTTCCCGTTCATCCTCAGTACAAATTGCAACCTGTACGGAACAGGAGGTTAAAGGTGCTGATGCTCCAAGGAGGGAGATTGCTAGTAAAGTGGCTGGAATGGCGAACCCGGGCACAAGCAGATGAGAAATGAGGTGCGTTTTAGAAACCTTTCCCCATCACACGGTGTACCATCTTCTGGGTATCTCATGCATGTTTTCGATGTAGGAAGATGCCCTTGAACCTGGAGATTTGGGACCCATGCGATGGGTACCACGCAGTATTACTTTAAAGGGTCTGCGTTTGCTCACCCAACCTCACCAAACCTCTCAGCCGCAACAGTGTCCACCCTTAGGTCTCATCCAGCTGTGGGTCTAGATATGGTCAATCCAGGTTGCATCACAGCCCCTGAACGCATTGTGTAAGAATTTCTCTCTCTTTCACTGTCTTTGTTTCATGGGTGTTTCAAAGTAATTTATTTTTATAATGGGGTTTAGCTGCTTTTCACTGCTGTGTTTATGCCGCTTTTTACCCACTTGACACACTAACAGAGAGATATCAATACATAGGTTTTAAGATTATTACTAGTCAGATATATTCTTGTGCGGTGAATAGGGCGTGTTGAGTCCAGTTCTCTGAGCAAGGAGTAGGTCTTGTCTATTACATATTGGGTTTATGGAACGGTATCTGAGCTAATTTGAAACCCTTGTTTTATGTATCACCCCACCTCACCTTTCCCGTTAAGCAGCCATAGTGTGTTTTCTGCATGTGTGACTCTGTTCTGTTTTGTAATTCAGTTCAAGTGTAACGGTTTTTACATTCCCTCTATCAGTGATACCTTATGAGAAGTGTCCTTTTCTGTGTGACTTATTTCACTTAGAGTCGTCGTACCTAAATCCACTCATCATGCTGCTACTAGCCTTATGACATTGATTTCACGGCTGAGTGATATTCCATTGTACATAAGGACCACAACTTCTTTATCCATTTTTCTCTTTCCTGGGATATTGAAGGTGGAATGAAGTGGAGGTCCTTGTCAACAGAGCAGCCCTAAACTTTGGGGTGCTTGTGTCTTGCTGATTTTTCATTTTCCCAATTTATACCCCCATGAGTGGAAGTGCCCTATGCTCTCTAAGCTTTGCTTTTTAGACGTTTCAGGACTCACCGTACACTTCTCCAGAGTGGCTGTTGACAATTTACATCCCGCCCATCAGTGTAGCAAGGCTCCCATTTCTCCATGGCCTGTCCTGCATTTCTGGTGTTGACACTTTTTTCAGCATGGCCCTTTTGACCGATGGGAAGCGAGACATCTTTGTAGCGCTGATTTGCCTTTCCAGGTTGCTTGGTTGGCCAAAAAGGGCGTATGCGTTTTTTCCTGAATATATTCAGGAAAAAACGCATACGCCCTTTTTGGCCAAGGGCATCATTGTCAACGTTTTGCCGCTTTTCATGTGCTTTAAAGGCGATTCGAATCTACCTCCTGAAATCTGTTTCCTGCAATTCTGCCTTGATTTCAAATCCTCTTCTTTGCCTTCCCTCAATATATTTGTGGATGAGAGTTATCATTTATAACTCTGCAGGTTTGTGAATTGCAGTGCCCTGAACCTCCATTTTACAACTCGCTTTTTAGGGAGCTGGCCGCAAAAGCGCAGGATGGCTTCAGGCCCTGTTCTGGTTCCGGGGGGCAGGCTGAGCCTGTGGTTAATTCTTCTTCCTGATGGGAAAATAGAGTGACCTGTGCCTGTCCCAACACCAAGAGCTAGTCTTTCATTGGTTCCACGTCTTCCCGTTCATCCTCAGTACAAATTGCAACCTGTACGGAACAGGAGGTTAAAGGTGCTGATGCTCCAAGGAGGGAGATTGCTAGTAAAGTGGCTGGAATGGCGAACCCGGGCACAAGCAGATGAGAAATGAGGTGCGTTTTAGAAACCTTTCCCCATCACACGGTGTACCATCTTCTGGGTATCTCATGCATGTTTTCGATGTAGGAAGATGCCCTTGAACCTGGAGATTTGGGACCCATGCGATGGGTACCACGCAGTATTACTTTAAAGGGTCTGCGTTTGCTCACCCAACCTCACCAAACCTCTCAGCCGCAACAGTGTCCACCCTTAGGTCTCATCCAGCTGTGGGTCTAGATATGGTCAATCCAGGTTGCATCACAGCCCCTGAACGCATTGTGTAAGAATTTCTCTCTCTTTCACTGTCTTTGTTTCATGGGTGTTTCAAAGTAATTTATTTTTATAATGGGGTTTAGCTGCTTTTCACTGCTGTGTTTATGCCGCTTTTTACCCACTTGACACACTAACAGAGAGATATCAATACATAGGTTTTAAGATTATTACTAGTCAGATATATTCTTGTGCGGTGAATAGGGCGTGTTGAGTCCAGTTCTCTGAGCAAGGAGTAGGTCTTGTCTATTACATATTGGGTTTATGGAACGGTATCTGAGCTAATTTGAAACCCTTGTTTTATGTATCACCCCACCTCACCTTTCCCGTTAAGCAGCCATAGTGTGTTTTCTGCATGTGTGACTCTGTTCTGTTTTGTAATTCAGTTCAAGTGTAACGGTTTTTACATTCCCTCTATCAGTGATACCTTATGAGAAGTGTCCTTTTCTGTGTGACTTATTTCACTTAGAGTCGTCGTACCTAAATCCACTCATCATGCTGCTACTAGCCTTATGACATTGATTTCACGGCTGAGTGATATTCCATTGTACATAAGGACCACAACTTCTTTATCCATTTTTCTCTTTCCTGGGATATTGAAGGTGGAATGAAGTGGAGGTCCTTGTCAACAGAGCAGCCCTAAACTTTGGGGTGCTTGTGTCTTGCTGATTTTTCATTTTCCCAATTTATACCCCCATGAGTGGAAGTGCCCTATGCTCTCTAAGCTTTGCTTTTTAGACGTTTCAGGACTCACCGTACACTTCTCCAGAGTGGCTGTTGACAATTTACATCCCACCCATCAGTGTAGCAAGGCTCCCATTTCTCCATGGCCTGTCCTGCATTTCTGGTTTTGACACTTTTTTCAGCATGGCCCTTTTGACCGATGGGAAGCGAGACATCTTTGTAGCGCTGATTTGCCTTTCCAGGTTGCTTGGTTGGCCAAAAAGGGCGTATGCGTTTTTTCCTGAATATATTCAGGAAAAAACGCATACGCCCTTTTCGGCCAAGGGCATCATTGTCAACGTTTTGCCGCTTTTCATGTGCTTTAAAGGCGATTCGAATCTACCTCCTGAAATCTGTTTCCTGCAATTCTGCCTTGATTTCAAATCCTCTTCTTTGCCTTCCCTCAATATATTTGTGGATGAGAGTTATCATTTATAACTCTGCAGGTTTGTGAATTGCAGTGCCCTGAACCTCCATTTTACAACTCGCTTTTTAGGGAGCTGGCCGCAAAAGCGCAGGATGGCTTCAGGCCCTGTTCTGGTTCCGGGGGGCAGGCTGAGCCTGTGGTTAATTCTTCTTCCTGATGGGAAAATAGAGTGACCTGTGCCTGTCCCAACACCAAGAGCTAGTCTTTCATTGGTTCCACGTCTTCCCGTTCATCCTCAGTACAAATTGCAACCTGTACGGAACAGGAGGTTAAAGGTGCTGATGCTCCAAGGAGGGAGATTGCTAGTAAAGTGGCTGGAATGGCGAACCCGGGCACAAGCAGATGAGAAATGAGGTGCGTTTTAGAAACCTTTCCCCATCACACGGTGTACCATCTTCTGGGTATCTCATGCATGTTTTCGATGTAGGAAGATGCCCTTGAACCTGGAGATTTGGGACCCATGCGATGGGTACCACGCAGTATTACTTTAAAGGGTCTGCGTTTGCTCACCCAACCTCACCAAACCTCTCAGCCGCAACAGTGTCCACCCTTAGGTCTCATCCAGCTGTGGGTCTAGATATGGTCAATCCAGGTTGCATCACAGCCCCTGAACGCATTGTGTAAGAATTTCTCTCTCTTTCACTGTCTTTGTTTCATGGGTGTTTCAAAGTAATTTATTTTTATAATGCGGTTTAGCTGCTTTTCACTGCTGTGTTTATGCCGCTTTTTACCCACTTGACACACTAACAGAGAGATATCAATACATAGGTTTTAAGATTATTACTAGTCAGATATATTCTTGTGCGGTGAATAGGGCGTGTTGAGTCCAGTTCTCTGAGCAAGGAGTAGGTCTTGTCTATTACATATTGGGTTTATGGAACGGTATCTGAGCTAATTTGAAACCCTTGTTTTATGTATCACCCCACCTCACCTTTCCCGTTAAGCAGCCATAGTGTGTTTTCTGCATGTGTGACTCTGTTCTGTTTTGTAATTCAGTTCAAGTGTAACGGTTTTTACATTCCCTCTATCAGTGATACCTTATGAGAAGTGTCCTTTTCTGTGTGACTTATTTCACTTAGAGTCGTCGTACCTAAATCCACTCATCATGCTGCTACTAGCCTTATGACATTGATTTCACGGCTGAGTGATATTCCATTGTACATAAGGACCACAACTTCTTTATCCATTTTTCTCTTTCCTGGGATATTGAAGGTGGAATGAAGTGGAGGTCCTTGTCAACAGAGCAGCCCTAAACTTTGGGGTGCTTGTGTCTTGCTGATTTTTCATTTTCCCAATTTATACCCCCATGAGTGGAAGTGCCCTATGCTCTCTAAGCTTTGCTTTTTAGACGTTTCAGGACTCACCGTACACTTCTCCAGAGTGGCTGTTGACAATTTACATCCCGCCCATCAGTGTAGCAAGGCTCCCATTTCTCCATGGCCTGTCCTGCATTTCTGGTTTTGACACTTTTTTCAGCATGGCCCTTTTGACCGATGGGAAGCGAGACATCTTTGTAGCGCTGATTTGCCTTTCCAGGTTGCTCGGTTGGCCAAAAAGGGCGTATGCGTTTTTTCCTGAATATATTCAGGAAAAAACGCATACGCCCTTTTCGGCCAAGGGCATCATTGTCAACGTTTTGCCGCTTTTCATGTGCTTTAAAGGCGATTCGAATCTACCTCCTGAAATCTGTTTCCTGCAATTCTGCCTTGATTTCAAATCCTCTTCTTTGCCTTCCCTCAATATATTTGTGGATGAGAGTTATCATTTATAACTCTGCAGGTTTGTGAATTGCAGTGCCCTGAACCTCCATTTTACAACTCGCTTTTTAGGGAGCTGGCCGCAAAAGCGCAGGATGGCTAGGCCCTGTTCTGGTTCCGGGGGGCAGGCTGAGCCTGTGGTTAATTCTTCTTCCTGATGGGAAAATAGAGTGACCTGTGCCTGTCCCAACACCAAGAGCTAGTCTTTCATTGGTTCCACGTCTTCCCGTTCATCCTCAGTACAAATTGCAACCTGTACGGAACAGGAGGTTAAAGGTGCTGATGCTCCAAGGAGGGAGATTGCTAGTAAAGTGGCTGGAATGGCGAACCCGGGCACAAGCAGATGAGAAATGAGGTGCGTTTTAGAAACCTTTCCCCATCACACGGTGTACCATCTTCTGGGTATCTCATGCATGTTTTCGATGTAGGAAGATGCCCTTGAACCTGGAGATTTGGGACCCATGCGATGGGTACCACGCAGTATTATTTAAAGGGTCTGCGTTTGCTCACCCAACCTCACCAAACCTCTCAGCCGCAACAGTGTCCACCCTTAGGTCTCATCCAGCTGTGGGTCTAGATATGGTCAATCCAGGTTGCATCACAGCCCCTGAACGCATTGTGTAAGAATTTCGCTCTCTTTCACTGTCTTTGTTTCATGGGTTTTTCAAAGTAATTTATTTTTATAATGGGGTTTAGCTGCTTTTCACTGCTGTGTTTATGCCGCTTTACACCCACTTGACACAGTAACAGAGAGATATCAATACATAGGTTTTAAGATTATTACTAGTCAGATATATTCTTGTGCGGTGAATAGGGCGTGTTGAGTCCAGTTCTCTGAGCAAGGAGTAGGTCTTGTCTATTACATATTGGGTTTATGGAACGGTATCTGAGCTAATTTGAAACCCTTGTTTTATGTATCACCCCACCTCACCTTTCCCGTTAAGCAGCCATAGTGTGTTTTCTGCATGTGTGACTCTGTTCTGTTTTGTAATTCAGTTCAAGTGTAACGGTTTTTACATTCCCTCTATCAGTGATACCTTATGAGAAGTGTCCTTTTCTGTGTGACTTATTTCACTTAGAGTCGTCGTACCTAAATCCACTCATCATGCTGCTACTAGCCTTATGACATTGATTTCACGGCTGAGTGATATTCCATTGTACATAAGGACCACAACTTCTTTATCCATTTTTCTCTTTCCTGGGATATTGAAGGTGGAATGAAGTGGAGGTCCTTGTCAACAGAGCAGCCCTAAACTTTGGGGTGCTTGTGTCTTGCTGATTTTTCATTTTCCCAATTTATACCCCCATGAGTGGAAGTGCCCTATGCTCTCTAAGCTTTGCTTTTTAGACGTTTCAGGACTCACCGTACACTTCTCCAGAGTGGCTGTTGACAATTTACATCCCGCCCATCAGTGTAGCAAGGCTCCCATTTCTCCATGGCCTGTCCTGCATTTCTGGTGTTGACACTTTTTTCAGCATGGCCCTTTTGACCGATGGGAAGCGAGACATCTTTGTAGCGCTGATTTGCCTTTCCAGGTTGCTTGGTTGGCCAAAAAGGGCGTATGCGTTTTTTCCTGAATATATTCAGGAAAAAACGCATACGCCCTTTTTGGCCAAGGGCATCATTGTCAACGTTTTGCCGCTTTTCATGTGCTTGAAAGGCGATTCGAATCTACCTCCTGAAATCTGTTTCCTGCAATTCTGCCTTGATTTCAAATCCTCTTCTTTGCCTTCCCTCAATATATTTGTGGATGAGAGTTATCATTTATAACTCTGCAGGTTTGTGAATTGCAGTGCCCTGAACCTCCATTTTACAACTCGCTTTTTAGGGAGCTGGCCGCAAAAGCGCAGGATGGCTTCAGGCCCTGTTCTGGTTCCGGGGGGCAGGCTGAGCCTGTGGTTAATTCTTCTTCCTGATGGGAAAATAGAGTGACCTGTGCCTGTCCCAACACCAAGAGCTAGTCTTTCATTGGTTCCACGTCTTCCCGTTCATCCTCAGTACAAATTGCAACCTGTACGGAACAGGAGGTTAAAGGTGCTGATGCTCCAAGGAGGGAGATTGCTAGTAAAGTGGCTGGAATGGCGAACCCGGGCACAAGCAGATGAGAAATGAGGTGCGTTTTAGAAACCTTTCCCCATCACACGGTGTACCATCTTCTGGGTATCTCATGCATGTTTTCGATGTAGGAAGATGCCCTTGAACCTGGAGATTTGGGACCCATGCGATGGGTACCACGCAGTATTACTTTAAAGGGTCTGCGTTTGCTCACCCAACCTCACCAAACCTCTCAGCCGCAACAGTGTCCACCCTTAGGTCTCATCCAGCTGTGGGTCTAGATATGGTCAATCCAGGTTGCATCACAGCCCCTGAACGCATTGTGTAAGAATTTCTCTCTCTTTCACTGTCTTTGTTTCATGGGTGTTTCAAAGTAATTTATTTTTATAATGGGGTTTAGCTGCTTTTCACTGCTGTGTTTATGCCGCTTTTTACCCACTTGACACACTAACAGAGAGATATCAATACATAGGTTTTAAGATTATTACTAGTCAGATATATTCTTGTGCGGTGAATAGGGCGTGTTGAGTCCAGTTCTCTGAGCAAGGAGTAGGTCTTGTCTATTACATATTGGGTTTATGGAACGGTATCTGAGCTAATTTGAAACCCTTGTTTTATGTATCACCCCACCTCACCTTTCCCGTTAAGCAGCCATAGTGTGTTTTCTGCATGTGTGACTCTGTTCTGTTTTGTAATTCAGTTCAAGTGTAACGGTTTTTACATTCCCTCTATCAGTGATACCTTATGAGAAGTGTCCTTTTCTGTGTGACTTATTTCACTTAGAGTCGTCGTACCTAAATCCACTCATCATGCTGCTACTAGCCTTATGACATTGATTTCACGGCTGAGTGATATTCCATTGTACATAAGGACCACAACTTCTTTATCCATTTTTCTCTTTCCTGGGATATTGAAGGTGGAATGAAGTGGAGGTCCTTGTCAACAGAGCAGCCCTAAACTTTGGGGTGCTTGTGTCTTGCTGATTTTTCATTTTCCCAATTTATACCCCCATGAGTGGAAGTGCCCTATGCTCTCTAAGCTTTGCTTTTTAGACGTTTCAGGACTCACCGTACACTTCTCCAGAGTGGCTGTTGACAATTTACATCCCGCCCATCAGTGTAGCAAGGCTCCCATTTCTCCATGGCCTGTCCTGCATTTCTGGTGTTGACACTTTTTTCAGCATGGCCCTTTTGACCGATGGGAAGCGAGACATCTTTGTAGCGCTGATTTGCCTTTCCAGGTTGCTTGGTTGGCCAAAAAGGGCGTATGCGTTTTTTCCTGAATATATTCAGGAAAAAACGCATACGCCCTTTTTGGCCAAGGGCATCATTGTCAACGTTTTGCCGCTTTTCATGTGCTTGAAAGGCGATTCGAATCTACCTCCTGAAATCTGTTTCCTGCAATTCTGCCTTGATTTCAAATCCTCTTCTTTGCCTTCCCTCAATATATTTGTGGATGAGAGTTATCATTTATAACTCTGCAGGTTTGTGAATTGCAGTGCCCTGAACCTCCATTTTACAACTCGCTTTTTAGGGAGCTGGCCGCAAAAGCGCAGGATGGCTTCAGGCCCTGTTCTGGTTCCGGGGGGCAGGCTGAGCCTGTGGTTAATTCTTCTTCCTGATGGGAAAATAGAGTGACCTGTGCCTGTCCCAACACCAAGAGCTAGTCTTTCATTGGTTCCACGTCTTCCCGTTCATCCTCAGTACAAATTGCAACCTGTACGGAACAGGAGGTTAAAGGTGCTGATGCTCCAAGGAGGGAGATTGCTAGTAAAGTGGCTGGAATGGCGAACCCGGGCACAAGCAGATGAGAAATGAGGTGCGTTTTAGAAACCTTTCCCCATCACACGGTGTACCATCTTCTGGGTATCTCATGCATGTTTTCGATGTAGGAAGATGCCCTTGAACCTGGAGATTTGGGACCCATGCGATGGGTACCACGCAGTATTACTTTAAAGGGTCTGCGTTTGCTCACCCAACCTCACCAAACCTCTCAGCCGCAACAGTGTCCACCCTTAGGTCTCATCCAGCTGTGGGTCTAGATATGGTCAATCCAGGTTGCATCACAGCCCCTGAACGCATTGTGTAAGAATTTCTCTCTCTTTCACTGTCTTTGTTTCATGGGTGTTTCAAAGTAATTTATTTTTATAATGGGGTTTAGCTGCTTTTCACTGCTGTGTTTATGCCGCTTTTTACCCACTTGACACACTAACAGAGAGATATCAATACATAGGTTTTAAGATTATTACTAGTCAGATATATTCTTGTGCGGTGAATAGGGCGTGTTGAGTCCAGTTCTCTGAGCAAGGAGTAGGTCTTGTCTATTACATATTGGGTTTATGGAACGGTATCTGAGCTAATTTGAAACCCTTGTTTTATGTATCACCCCACCTCACCTTTCCCGTTAAGCAGCCATAGTGTGTTTTCTGCATGTGTGACTCTGTTCTGTTTTGTAATTCAGTTCAAGTGTAACGGTTTTTACATTCCCTCTATCAGTGATACCTTATGAGAAGTGTCCTTTTCTGTGTGACTTATTTCACTTAGAGTCGTCGTACCTAAATCCACTCATCATGCTGCTACTAGCCTTATGACATTGATTTCACGGCTGAGTGATATTCCATTGTACATAAGGACCACAACTTCTTTATCCATTTTTCTCTTTCCTGGGATATTGAAGGTGGAATGAAGTGGAGGTCCTTGTCAACAGAGCAGCCCTAAACTTTGGGGTGCTTGTGTCTTGCTGATTTTTCATTTTCCCAATTTATACCCCCATGAGTGGAAGTGCCCTATGCTCTCTAAGCTTTGCTTTTTAGACGTTTCAGGACTCACCGTACACTTCTCCAGAGTGGCTGTTGACAATTTACATCCCACCCATCAGTGTAGCAAGGCTCCCATTTCTCCATGGCCTGTCCTGCATTTCTGGTTTTGACACTTTTTTCAGCATGGCCCTTTTGACCGATGGGAAGCGAGACATCTTTGTAGCGCTGATTTGCCTTTCCAGGTTGCTTGGTTGGCCAAAAAGGGCGTATGCGTTTTTTCCTGAATATATTCAGGAAAAAACGCATACGCCCTTTTCGGCCAAGGGCATCATTGTCAACGTTTTGCCGCTTTTCATGTGCTTTAAAGGCGATTCGAATCTACCTCCTGAAATCTGTTTCCTGCAATTCTGCCTTGATTTCAAATCCTCTTCTTTGCCTTCCCTCAATATATTTGTGGATGAGAGTTATCATTTATAACTCTGCAGGTTTGTGAATTGCAGTGCCCTGAACCTCCATTTTACAACTCGCTTTTTAGGGAGCTGGCCGCAAAAGCGCAGGATGGCTTCAGGCCCTGTTCTGGGTCCGGGGGGCAGGCTGAGCCTGTGGTTAATTCTTCTTCCTGATGGGAAAATAGAGTGACCTGTGCCTGTCCCAACACCAAGAGCTAGTCTTTCATTGGTTCCACGTCTTCCCGTTCATCCTCAGTACAAATTGCAACCTGTACGGAACAGGAGGTTAAAGGTGCTGATGCTCCAAGGAGGGAGATTGCTAGTAAAGTGGCTGGAATGGCGAACCCGGGCACAAGCAGATGAGAAATGAGGTGCGTTTTAGAAACCTTTCCCCATCACACGGTGTACCATCTTCTGGGTATCTCATGCATGTTTTCGATGTTGGAAGATGCCCTTGAACCTGGAGATTTGGGACCCATGCGATGGGTACCACGCAGTATTACTTTAAAGGGTCTGCGTTTGCTCACCCAACCTCACCAAACCTCTCAGCCGCAACAGTGTCCACCCTTAGGTCTCATCCAGCTGTGGGTCTAGATATGGTCAATCCAGGTTGCATCACAGCCCCTGAACGCATTGTGTAAGAATTTCTCTCTCTTTCACTGTCTTTGTTTCATGGGTGTTTCAAAGTAATTTATTTTTATAATGGGGTTTAGCTGCTTTTCACTGCTGTGTTTATGCCGCTTTTTACCCACTTGACACACTAACAGAGAGATATCAATACATAGGTTTTAAGATTATTACTAGTCAGATATATTCTTGTGCGGTGAATAGGGCGTGTTGAGTCCAGTTCTCTGAGCAAGGAGTAGGTCTTGTCTATTACATATTGGGTTTATGGAACGGTATCTGAGCTAATTTGAAACCCTTGTTTTATGTATCACCCCACCTCACCTTTCCCGTTAAGCAGCCATAGTGTGTTTTCTGCATGTGTGACTCTGTTCTGTTTTGTAATTCAGTTCAAGTGTAACGGTTTTTACATTCCCTCTATCAGTGATACCTTATGAGAAGTGTCCTTTTCTGTGTGACTTATTTCACTTAGAGTCGTCGTACCTAAATCCACTCATCATGCTGCTACTAGCCTTATGACATTGATTTCACGGCTGAGTGATATTCCATTGTACATAAGGACCACAACTTCTTTATCCATTTTTCTCTTTCCTGGGATATTGAAGGTGGAATGAAGTGGAGGTCCTTGTCAACAGAGCAGCCCTAAACTTTGGGGTGCTTGTGTCTTGCTGATTTTTCATTTTCCCAATTTATACCCCCATGAGTGGAAGTGCCCTATGCTCTCTAAGCTTTGCTTTTTAGACGTTTCAGGACTCACCGTACACTTCTCCAGAGTGGCTGTTGACAATTTACATCCCGCCCATCAGTGTAGCAAGGCTCCCAGTTCTCCATGGCCTGTCCTGCATTTCTGGTTTTGACACTTTTTTCAGCATGGCCCTTTTGACCGATGGAAAGCGAGACATCTTTGTAGCGCTGATTTGCCTTTCCAGGTTGCTCGGTTGGCCAAAAAGGGCGTATGCGTTTTTTCCTGAATATATTCAGGAAAAAACGCATACGCCCTTTTCGGCCAAGGGCATCATTGTCAACGTTTTGCCGCTTTTCATGTGCTTTAAAGGCGATTCGAATCTACCTCCTGAAATCTGTTTCCTGCAATTCTGCCTTGATTTCAAATCCTCTTCTTTGCCTTCCCTCAATATATTTGTGGATGAGAGTTATCATTTATAACTCTGCAGGTTTGTGAATTGCAGTGCCCTGAACCTCCATTTTACAACTCGCTTTTTATGGAGCTGGCCGCAAAAGCGCAGGATGGCTAGGCCCTGTTCTGGTTCCGGGGGGCAGGCTGAGCCTGTGGTTAATTCTTCTTCCTGATGGGAAAATAGAGTGACCTGTGCCTGTCCCAACACCAAGAGCTAGTCTTTCATTGGTTCCACGTCTTCCCGTTCATCCTCAGTACAAATTGCAACCTGTACGGAACAGGAGGTTAAAGGTGCTGATGCTCCAAGGAGGGAGATTGCTAGTAAAGTGGCTGGAATGGCGAACCCGGGCACAAGCAGATGAGAAATGAGGTGCGTTTTAGAAACCTTTCCCCATCACACGGTGTACCATCTTCTGGGTATCTCATGCATGTTTTCGATGTAGGAAGATGCCCTTGAACCTGGAGATTTGGGACCCATGCGATGGGTACCACGCAGTATTACTTTAAAGGGTCTGCGTTTGCTCACCCAACCTCACCAAACCTCTCAGCCGCAACAGTGTCCACCCTTAGGTCTCATCCAGCTGTGGGTCTAGATATGGTCAATCCAGGTTGCATCACAGCCCCTGAACGCATTGTGTAAGAATTTCGCTCTCTTTCATTGTCTTTGTTTCATGGGTTTTTCAAAGTAATTTATTTTTATAATGGGGTTTAGCTGCTTTTCACTGCTGTGTTTATGCCGCTTTTTACCCACTTGACACACTAACAGAGAGATATCAATACATAGGTTTTAAGATTATTACTAGTCAGATATATTCTTGTGCGGTGAATAGGGCGTGTTGAGTCCAGTTCTCTGAGCAAGGAGTAGGTCTTGTCTATTACATATTGGGTTTATGGAACGGTATCTGAGCTAATTTGAAACCCTTGTTTTATGTATCACCCCACCTCACCTTTCCCGTTAAGCAGCCATAGTGTGTTTTCTGCATGTGTGACTCTGTTCTGTTTTGTAATTCAGTTCAAGTGTAACGGTTTTTACATTCCCTCTATCAGTGATACCTTATGAGAAGTGTCCTTTTCTGTGTGACTTATTTCACTTAGAGTCGTCGTACCTAAATCCACTCATCATGCTGCTACTAGCCTTATGACATTGATTTCACGGCTGAGTGATATTCCATTGTACATAAGGACCACAACTTCTTTATCCATTTTTCTCTTTCCTGGGATATTGAAGGTGGAATGAAGTGGAGGTCCTTGTCAACAGAGCAGCCCTAAACTTTGGGGTGCTTGTGTCTTGCTGATTTTTCATTTTCCCAATTTATACCCCCATGAGTGGAAGTGCCCTATGCTCTCTAAGCTTTGCTTTTTAGACGTTTCAGGACTCACCGTACACTTCTCCAGAGTGGCTGTTGACAATTTACATCCCGCCCATCAGTGTAGCAAGGCTCCCATTTCTCCATGGCCTGTCCTGCATTTCTGGTGTTGACACTTTTTTCAGCATGGCCCTTTTGACCGATGGGAAGCGAGACATCTTTGTAGCGCTGATTTGCCTTTCCAGGTTGCTCGGTTGGCCAAAAAGGGCGTATGCGTTTTTTCCTGAATATATTCAGGAAAAAACGCATACGCCCTTTTCGGCCAAGGGCATCATTGTCAACGTTTTGCCGCTTTTCATGTGCTTTAAAGGCGATTCGAATCTACCTCCTGAAATCTGTTTCCTGCAATTCTGCCTTGATTTCAAATCCTCTTCTTTGCCTTCCCTCAATATATTTGTGGATGAGAGTTATCATTTATAACTCTGCAGGTTTGTGAATTGCAGTGCCCTGAACCTCCATTTTACAACTCGCTTTTTAGGGAGCTGGCCGCAAAAGCGCAGGATGGCTAGGCCCTGTTCTGGTTCCGGGGGGCAGGCTGAGCCTGTGGTTAATTCTTCTTCCTGATGGGAAAATAGAGTGACCTGTGCCTGTCCCAACACCAAGAGCTAGTCTTTCATTGGTTCCACGTCTTCCCGTTCATCCTCAGTACAAATTGCAACCTGTACGGAACAGGAGGTTAAAGGTGCTGATGCTCCAAGGAGGGAGATTGCTAGTAAAGTGGCTGGAATGGCGAACCCGGGCACAAGCAGATGAGAAATGAGGTGCGTTTTAGAAACCTTTCCCCATCACACGGTGTACCATCTTCTGGGTATCTCATGCATGTTTTCGATGTAGGAAGATGCCCTTGAACCTGGAGATTTGGGACCCATGCGATGGGTACCACGCAGTATTATTTAAAGGGTCTGCGTTTGCTCACCCAACCTCACCAAACCTCTCAGCCGCAACAGTGTCCACCCTTAGGTCTCATCCAGCTGTGGGTCTAGATATGGTCAATCCAGGTTGCATCACAGCCCCTGAACGCATTGTGTAAGAATTTCGCTCTCTTTCACTGTCTTTGTTTCATGGGTTTTTCAAAGTAATTTATTTTTATAATGGGGTTTAGCTGCTTTTCACTGCTGTGTTTATGCCGCTTTACACCCACTTGACACAGTAACAGAGAGATATCAATACATAGGTTTTAAGATTATTACTAGTCAGATATATTCTTGTGCGGTGAATAGGGCGTGTTGAGTCCAGTTCTCTGAGCAAGGAGTAGGTCTTGTCTATTACATATTGGGTTTATGGAACGGTATCTGAGCTAATTTGAAACCCTTGTTTTATGTATCACCCCACCTCACCTTTCCCGTTAAGCAGCCATAGTGTGTTTTCTGCATGTGTGACTCTGTTCTGTTTTGTAATTCAGTTCAAGTGTAACGGTTTTTACATTCCCTCTATCAGTGATACCTTATGAGAAGTGTCCTTTTCTGTGTGACTTATTTCACTTAGAGTCGTCGTACCTAAATCCACTCATCATGCTGCTACTAGCCTTATGACATTGATTTCACGGCTGAGTGATATTCCATTGTACATAAGGACCACAACTTCTTTATCCATTTTTCTCTTTCCTGGGATATTGAAGGTGGAATGAAGTGGAGGTCCTTGTCAACAGAGCAGCCCTAAACTTTGGGGTGCTTGTGTCTTGCTGATTTTTCATTTTCCCAATTTATACCCCCATGAGTGGAAGTGCCCTATGCTCTCTAAGCTTTGCTTTTTAGACGTTTCAGGACTCACCGTACACTTCTCCAGAGTGGCTGTTGACAATTTACATCCCGCCCATCAGTGTAGCAAGGCTCCCATTTCTCCATGGCCTGTCCTGCATTTCTGGTTTTGACACTTTTTTCAGCATGGCCCTTTTGACCGATGGGAAGCGAGACATCTTTGTAGCGCTGATTTGCCTTTCCAGGTTGCTCGGTTGGCCAAAAAGGGCGTATGCGTTTTTTCCTGAATATATTCAGGAAAAAACGCATACGCCCTTTTCGGCCAAGGGCATCATTGTCAACGTTTTGCCGCTTTTCATGTGCTTTAAAGGCGATTCGAATCTACCTCCTGAAATCTGTTTCCTGCAATTCTGCCTTGATTTCAAATCCTCTTCTTTGCCTTCCCTCAATATATTTGTGGATGAGAGTTATCATTTATAACTCTGCAGGTTTGTGAATTGCAGTGCCCTGAACCTCCATTTTACAACTCGCTTTTTAGGGAGCTGGCCGCAAAAGCGCAGGATGGCTAGGCCCTGTTCTGGTTCCGGGGGGCAGGCTGAGCCTGTGGTTAATTCTTCTTCCTGATGGGAAAATAGAGTGACCTGTGCCTGTCCCAACACCAAGAGCTAGTCTTTCATTGGTTCCACGTCTTCCCGTTCATCCTCAGTACAAATTGCAACCTGTACGGAACAGGAGGTTAAAGGTGCTGATGCTCCAAGGAGGGAGATTGCTAGTAAAGTGGCTGGAATGGCGAACCCGGGCACAAGCAGATGAGAAATGAGGTGCGTTTTAGAAACCTTTCCCCATCACACGGTGTACCATCTTCTGGGTATCTCATGCATGTTTTCGATGTAGGAAGATGCCCTTGAACCTGGAGATTTGGGACCCATGCGATGGGTACCACGCAGTATTATTTAAAGGGTCTGCGTTTGCTCACCCAACCTCACCAAACCTCTCAGCCGCAACAGTGTCCACCCTTAGGTCTCATCCAGCTGTGGGTCTAGATATGGTCAATCCAGGTTGCATCACAGCCCCTGAACGCATTGTGTAAGAATTTCGCTCTCTTTCACTGTCTTTGTTTCATGGGTTTTTCAAAGTAATTTATTTTTATAATGGGGTTTAGCTGCTTTTCACTGCTGTGTTTATGCCGCTTTACACCCACTTGACACAGTAACAGAGAGATATCAATACATAGGTTTTAAGATTATTACTAGTCAGATATATTCTTGTGCGGTGAATAGGGCGTGTTGAGTCCAGTTCTCTGAGCAAGGAGTAGGTCTTGTCTATTACATATTGGGTTTATGGAACGGTATCTGAGCTAATTTGAAACCCTTGTTTTATGTATCACCCCACCTCACCTTTCCCGTTAAGCAGCCATAGTGTGTTTTCTGCATGTGTGACTCTGTTCTGTTTTGTAATTCAGTTCAAGTGTAACGGTTTTTACATTCCCTCTATCAGTGATACCTTATGAGAAGTGTCCTTTTCTGTGTGACTTATTTCACTTAGAGTCGTCGTACCTAAATCCACTCATCATGCTGCTACTAGCCTTATGACATTGATTTCACGGCTGAGTGATATTCCATTGTACATAAGGACCACAACTTCTTTATCCATTTTTCTCTTTCCTGGGATATTGAAGGTGGAATGAAGTGGAGGTCCTTGTCAACAGAGCAGCCCTAAACTTTGGGGTGCTTGTGTCTTGCTGATTTTTCATTTTCCCAATTTATACCCCCATGAGTGGAAGTGCCCTATGCTCTCTAAGCTTTGCTTTTTAGACGTTTCAGGACTCACCGTACACTTCTCCAGAGTGGCTGTTGACAATTTACATCCCGCCCATCAGTGTAGCAAGGCTCCCATTTCTCCATGGCCTGTCCTGCATTTCTGGTGTTGACACTTTTTTCAGCATGGCCCTTTTGACCGATGGAAAGCGAGACATCTTTGTAGCGCTGATTTGCCTTTCCAGGTTGCTCGGTTGGCCAAAAAGGGCGTATGCGTTTTTTCCTGAATATATTCAGGAAAAAACGCATACGCCCTTTTCGGCCAAGGGCATCATTGTCAACGTTTTGCCGCTTTTCATGTGCTTTAAAGGCGATTCGAATCTACCTCCTGAAATCTGTTTCCTGCAATTCTGCCTTGATTTCAAATCCTCTTCTTTGCCTTCCCTCAATATATTTGTGGATGAGAGTTATCATTTATAACTCTGCAGGTTTGTGAATTGCAGTGCCCTGAACCTCCATTTTACAACTCGCTTTTTATGGAGCTGGCCGCAAAAGCGCAGGATGGCTAGGCCCTGTTCTGGTTCCGGGGGGCAGGCTGAGCCTGTGGTTAATTCTTCTTCCTGATGGGAAAATAGAGTGACCTGTGCCTGTCCCAACACCAAGAGCTAGTCTTTCATTGGTTCCACGTCTTCCCGTTCATCCTCAGTACAAATTGCAACCTGTACGGAACAGGAGGTTAAAGGTGCTGATGCTCCAAGGAGGGAGATTGCTAGTAAAGTGGCTGGAATGGCGAACCCGGGCACAAGCAGATGAGAAATGAGGTGCGTTTTAGAAACCTTTCCCCATCACACGGTGTACCATCTTCTGGGTATCTCATGCATGTTTTCGATGTAGGAAGATGCCCTTGAACCTGGAGATTTGGGACCCATGCGATGGGTACCACGCAGTATTATTTAAAGGGTCTGCGTTTGCTCACCCAACCTCACCAAACCTCTCAGCCGCAACAGTGTCCACCCTTAGGTCTCATCCAGCTGTGGGTCTAGATATGGTCAATCCAGGTTGCATCACAGCCCCTGAACGCATTGTGTAAGAATTTCGCTCTCTTTCACTGTCTTTGTTTCATGGGTTTTTCAAAGTAATTTATTTTTATAATGGGGTTTAGCTGCTTTTCACTGCTGTGTTTATGCCGCTTTACACCCACTTGACACAGTAACAGAGAGATATCAATACATAGGTTTTAAGATTATTACTAGTCAGATATATTCTTGTGCGGTGAATAGGGCGTGTTGAGTCCAGTTCTCTGAGCAAGGAGTAGGTCTTGTCTATTACATATTGGGTTTATGGAACGGTATCTGAGCTAATTTGAAACCCTTGTTTTATGTATCACCCCACCTCACCTTTCCCGTTAAGCAGCCATAGTGTGTTTTCTGCATGTGTGACTCTGTTCTGTTTTGTAATTCAGTTCAAGTGTAACGGTTTTTACATTCCCTCTATCAGTGATACCTTATGAGAAGTGTCCTTTTCTGTGTGACTTATTTCACTTAGAGTCGTCCTACCTAAATCCACTCATCATGCTGCTACTAGCCTTATGACATTGATTTCACGGCTGAGTGATATTCCATTGTACATAAGGACCACAACTTCTTTATCCATTTTTCTCTTTCCTGGGATATTGAAGGTGGAATGAAGTGGAGGTCCTTGTCAACAGAGCAGCCCTAAACTTTGGGGTGCTTGTGTCTTGCTGATTTTTCATTTTCCCAATTTATACCCCCATGAGTGGAAGTGCCCTATGCTCTCTAAGCTTTGCTTTTTAGACGTTTCAGGACTCACCGTACACTTCTCCAGAGTGGCTGTTGACAATTTACATCCCGCCCATCAGTGTAGCAAGGCTCCCATTTCTCCATGGCCTGTCCTGCATTTCTGGTTTTGACACTTTTTTCAGCATGGCCCTTTTGACCGATGGGAAGCGAGACATCTTTGTAGCGCTGATTTGCCTTTCCAGGTTGCTCGGTTGGCCAAAAAGGGCGTATGCGTTTTTTCCTGAATATATTCAGGAAAAAACGCATACGCCCTTTTCGGCCAAGGGCATCATTGTCAACGTTTTGCCGCTTTTCATGTGCTTTAAAGGCGATTCGAATCTACCTCCTGAAATCTGTTTCCTGCAATTCTGCCTTGATTTCAAATCCTCTTCTTTGCCTTCCCTCAATATATTTGTGGATGAGAGTTATCATTTATAACTCTGCAGGTTTGTGAATTGCAGTGCCCTGAACCTCCATTTTACAACTCGCTTTTTAGGGAGCTGGCCGCAAAAGCGCAGGATGGCTAGGCCCTGTTCTGGTTCCGGGGGGCAGGCTGAGCCTGTGGTTAATTCTTCTTCCTGATGGGAAAATAGAGTGACCTGTGCCTGTCCCAACACCAAGAGCTAGTCTTTCATTGGTTCCACGTCTTCCCGTTCATCCTCAGTACAAATTGCAACCTGTACGGAACAGGAGGTTAAAGGTGCTGATGCTCCAAGGAGGGAGATTGCTAGTAAAGTGGCTGGAATGGCGAACCCGGGCACAAGCAGATGAGAAATGAGGTGCGTTTTAGAAACCTTTCCCCATCACACGGTGTACCATCTTCTGGGTATCTCATGCATGTTTTCGATGTAGGAAGATGCCCTTGAACCTGGAGATTTGGGACCCATGCGATGGGTACCACGCAGTATTATTTAAAGGGTCTGCGTTTGCTCACCCAACCTCACCAAACCTCTCAGCCGCAACAGTGTCCACCCTTAGGTCTCATCCAGCTGTGGGTCTAGATATGGTCAATCCAGGTTGCATCACAGCCCCTGAACGCATTGTGTAAGAATTTCGCTCTCTTTCACTGTCTTTGTTTCATGGGTTTTTCAAAGTAATTTATTTTTATAATGGGGTTTAGCTGCTTTTCACTGCTGTGTTTATGCCGCTTTACACCCACTTGACACAGTAACAGAGAGATATCAATACATAGGTTTTAAGATTATTACTAGTCAGATATATTCTTGTGCGGTGAATAGGGCGTGTTGAGTCCAGTTCTCTGAGCAAGGAGTAGGTCTTGTCTATTACATATTGGGTTTATGGAACGGTATCTGAGCTAATTTGAAACCCTTGTTTTATGTATCACCCCACCTCACCTTTCCCGTTAAGCAGCCATAGTGTGTTTTCTGCATGTGTGACTCTGTTCTGTTTTGTAATTCAGTTCAAGTGTAACGGTTTTTACATTCCCTCTATCAGTGATACCTTATGAGAAGTGTCCTTTTCTGTGTGACTTATTTCACTTAGAGTCGTCGTACCTAAATCCACTCATCATGCTGCTACTAGCCTTATGACATTGATTTCACGGCTGAGTGATATTCCATTGTACATAAGGACCACAACTTCTTTATCCATTTTTCTCTTTCCTGGGATATTGAAGGTGGAATGAAGTGGAGGTCCTTGTCAACAGAGCAGCCCTAAACTTTGGGGTGCTTGTGTCTTGCTGATTTTTCATTTTCCCAATTTATACCCCCATGAGTGGAAGTGCCCTATGCTCTCTAAGCTTTGCTTTTTAGACGTTTCAGGACTCACCGTACACTTCTCCAGAGTGGCTGTTGACAATTTACATCCCGCCCATCAGTGTAGCAAGGCTCCCATTTCTCCATGGCCTGTCCTGCATTTCTGGTTTTGACACTTTTTTCAGCATGGCCCTTTTGACCGATGGGAAGCGAGACATCTTTGTAGCGCTGATTTGCCTTTCCAGGTTGCTCGGTTGGCCAAAAAGGGCGTATGCGTTTTTTCCTGAATATATTCAGGAAAAAACGCATACGCCCTTTTCGGCCAAGGGCATCATTGTCAACGTTTTGCCGCTTTTCATGTGCTTTAAAGGCGATTCGAATCTACCTCCTGAAATCTGTTTCCTGCAATTCTGCCTTGATTTCAAATCCTCTTCTTTGCCTTCCCTCAATATATTTGTGGATGAGAGTTATCATTTATAACTCTGCAGGTTTGTGAATTGCAGTGCCCTGAACCTCCATTTTACAACTCGCTTTTTAGGGAGCTGGCCGCAAAAGCGCAGGATGGCTAGGCCCTGTTCTGGTTCCGGGGGGCAGGCTGAGCCTGTGGTTAATTCTTCTTCCTGATGGGAAAATAGAGTGACCTGTGCCTGTCCCAACACCAAGAGCTAGTCTTTCATTGGTTCCACGTCTTCCCGTTCATCCTCAGTACAAATTGCAACCTGTACGGAACAGGAGGTTAAAGGTGCTGATGCTCCAAGGAGGGAGATTGCTAGTAAAGTGGCTGGAATGGCGAACCCGGGCACAAGCAGATGAGAAATGAGGTGCGTTTTAGAAACCTTTCCCCATCACACGGTGTACCATCTTCTGGGTATCTCATGCATGTTTTCGATGTAGGAAGATGCCCTTGAACCTGGAGATTTGGGACCCATGCGATGGGTACCACGCAGTATTATTTAAAGGGTCTGCGTTTGCTCACCCAACCTCACCAAACCTCTCAGCCGCAACAGTGTCCACCCTTAGGTCTCATCCAGCTGTGGGTCTAGATATGGTCAATCCAGGTTGCATCACAGCCCCTGAACGCATTGTGTAAGAATTTCGCTCTCTTTCACTGTCTTTGTTTCATGGGTTTTTCAAAGTAATTTATTTTTATAATGGGGTTTAGCTGCTTTTCACTGCTGTGTTTATGCCGCTTTACACCCACTTGACACAGTAACAGAGAGATATCAATACATAGGTTTTAAGATTATTACTAGTCAGATATATTCTTGTGCGGTGAATAGGGCGTGTTGAGTCCAGTTCTCTGAGCAAGGAGTAGGTCTTGTCTATTACATATTGGGTTTATGGAACGGTATCTGAGCTAATTTGAAACCCTTGTTTTATGTATCACCCCACCTCACCTTTCCCGTTAAGCAGCCATAGTGTGTTTTCTGCATGTGTGACTCTGTTCTGTTTTGTAATTCAGTTCAAGTGTAACGGTTTTTACATTCCCTCTATCAGTGATACCTTATGAGAAGTGTCCTTTTCTGTGTGACTTATTTCACTTAGAGTCGTCGTACCTAAATCCACTCATCATGCTGCTACTAGCCTTATGACATTGATTTCACGGCTGAGTGATATTCCATTGTACATAAGGACCACAACTTCTTTATCCATTTTTCTCTTTCCTGGGATATTGAAGGTGGAATGAAGTGGAGGTCCTTGTCAACAGAGCAGCCCTAAACTTTGGGGTGCTTGTGTCTTGCTGATTTTTCATTTTCCCAATTTATACCCCCATGAGTGGAAGTGCCCTATGCTCTCTAAGCTTTGCTTTTTAGACGTTTCAGGACTCACCGTACACTTCTCCAGAGTGGCTGTTGACAATTTACATCCCGCCCATCAGTGTAGCAAGGCTCCCATTTCTCCATGGCCTGTCCTGCATTTCTGGTTTTGACACTTTTTTCAGCATGGCCCTTTTGACCGATGGGAAGCGAGACATCTTTGTAGCGCTGATTTGCCTTTCCAGGTTGCTTGGTTGGCCAAAAAGGGCGTATGCGTTTTTTCCTGAATATATTCAGGAAAAAACGCATACGCCCTTTTTGGCCAAGGGCATCATTGTCAACGTTTTGCCGCTTTTCATGTGCTTGAAAGGCGATTCGAATCTACCTCCTGAAATCTGTTTCCTGCAATTCTGCCTTGATTTCAAATCCTCTTCTTTGCCTTCCCTCAATATATTTGTGGATGAGAGTTATCATTTATAACTCTGCAGGTTTGTGAATTGCAGTGCCCTGAACCTCCATTTTACAACTCGCTTTTTAGGGAGCTGGCCGCAAAAGCGCAGGATGGCTTCAGGCCCTGTTCTGGGTCCGGGGGGCAGGCTGAGCCTGTGGTTAATTCTTCTTCCTGATGGGAAAATAGAGTGACCTGTGCCTGTCCCAACACCAAGAGCTAGTCTTTCATTGGTTCCACGTCTTCCCGTTCATCCTCAGTACAAATTGCAACCTGTACGGAACAGGAGGTTAAAGGTGCTGATGCTCCAAGGAGGGAGATTGCTAGTAAAGTGGCTGGAATGGCGAACCCGGGCACAAGCAGATGAGAAATGAGGTGCGTTTTAGAAACCTTTCCCCATCACACGGTGTACCATCTTCTGGGTATCTCATGCATGTTTTCGATGTAGGAAGATGCCCTTGAACCTGGAGATTTGGGACCCATGCGATGGGTACCACGCAGTATTACTTTAAAGGGTCTGCGTTTGCTCACCCAACCTCACCAAACCTCTCAGCCGCAACAGTGTCCACCCTTAGGTCTCATCCAGCTGTGGGTCTAGATATGGTCAATCCAGGTTGCATCACAGCCCCTGAACGCATTGTGTAAGAATTTCTCTCTCTTTCACTGTCTTTGTTTCATGGGTGTTTCAAAGTAATTTATTTTTATAATGGGGTTTAGCTGCTTTTCACTGCTGTGTTTATGCCGCTTTACACCCACTTGACACACTAACAGAGAGATATCAATACATAGGTTTTAAGATTATTACTAGTCAGATATATTCTTGTGCGGTGAATAGGGCGTGTTGAGTCCAGTTCTCTGAGCAAGGAGTAGGTCTTGTCTATTACATATTGGGTTTATGGAACGGTATCTGAGCTAATTTGAAACCCTTGTTTTATGTATCACCCCACCTCACCTTTCCCGTTAAGCAGCCATAGTGTGTTTTCTGCATGTGTGACTCTGTTCTGTTTTGTAATTCAGTTCAAGTGTAACGGTTTTTACATTCCCTCTATCAGTGATACCTTATGAGAAGTGTCCTTTTCTGTGTGACTTATTTCACTTAGAGTCGTCGTACCTAAATCCACTCATCATGCTGCTACTAGCCTTATGACATTGATTTCACGGCTGAGTGATATTCCATTGTACATAAGGACCACAACTTCTTTATCCATTTTTCTCTTTCCTGGGATATTGAAGGTGGAATGAAGTGGAGGTCCTTGTCAACAGAGCAGCCCTAAACTTTGGGGTGCTTGTGTCTTGCTGATTTTTCATTTTCCCAATTTATACCCCCATGAGTGGAAGTGCCCTATGCTCTCTAAGCTTTGCTTTTTAGACGTTTCAGGACTCACCGTACACTTCTCCAGAGTGGCTGTTGACAATTTACATCCCGCCCATCAGTGTAGCAAGGCTCCCATTTCTCCATGGCCTGTCCTGCATTTCTGGTGTTGACACTTTTTTCAGCATGGCCCTTTTGACCGATGGGAAGCGAGACATCTTTGTAGCGCTGATTTGCCTTTCCAGGTTGCTTGGTTGGCCAAAAAGGGCGTATGCGTTTTTTCCTGAATATATTCAGGAAAAAACGCATACGCCCTTTTTGGCCAAGGGCATCATTGTCAACGTTTTGCCGCTTTTCATGTGCTTGAAAGGCGATTCGAATCTACCTCCTGAAATCTGTTTCCTGCAATTCTGCCTTGATTTCAAATCCTCTTCTTTGCCTTCCCTCAATATATTTGTGGATGAGAGTTATCATTTATAACTCTGCAGGTTTGTGAATTGCAGTGCCCTGAACCTCCATTTTACAACTCGCTTTTTAGGGAGCTGGCCGCAAAAGCGCAGGATGGCTTCAGGCCCTGTTCTGGGTCCGGGGGGCAGGCTGAGCCTGTGGTTAATTCTTCTTCCTGATGGGAAAATAGAGTGACCTGTGCCTGTCCCAACACCAAGAGCTAGTCTTTCATTGGTTCCACGTCTTCCCGTTCATCCTCAGTACAAATTGCAACCTGTACGGAACAGGAGGTTAAAGGTGCTGATGCTCCAAGGAGGGAGATTGCTAGTAAAGTGGCTGGAATGGCGAACCCGGGCACAAGCAGATGAGAAATGAGGTGCGTTTTAGAAACCTTTCCCCATCACACGGTGTACCATCTTCTGGGTATCTCATGCATGTTTTCGATGTAGGAAGATGCCCTTGAACCTGGAGATTTGGGACCCATGCGATGGGTACCACGCAGTATTACTTTAAAGGGTCTGCATTTGCTCACCCAACCTCACCAAACCTCTCAGCCGCAACAGTGTCCACCCTTAGGTCTCATCCAGCTGTGGGTCTAGATATGGTCAATCCAGGTTGCATCACAGCCCCTGAACGCATTGTGTAAGAATTTCTCTCTCTTTCACTGTCTTTGTTTCATGGGTGTTTCAAAGTAATTTATTTTTATAATGGGGTTTAGCTGCTTTTCACTGCTGTGTTTATGCCGCTTTTTACCCACTTGACACACTAACAGAGAGATATCAATACATAGGTTTTAAGATTATTACTAGTCAGATATATTCTTGTGCGGTGAATAGGGCGTGTTGAGTCCAGTTCTCTGAGCAAGGAGTAGGTCTTGTCTATTACATATTGGGTTTATGGAACGGTATCTGAGCTAATTTGAAACCCTTGTTTTATGTATCACCCCACCTCACCTTTCCCGTTAAGCAGCCATAGTGTGTTTTCTGCATGTGTGACTCTGTTCTGTTTTGTAATTCAGTTCAAGTGTAACGGTTTTTACATTCCCTCTATCAGTGATACCTTATGAGAAGTGTCCTTTTCTGTGTGACTTATTTCACTTAGAGTCGTCGTACCTAAATCCACTCATCATGCTGCTACTAGCCTTATGACATTGATTTCACGGCTGAGTGATATTCCATTGTACATAAGGACCACAACTTCTTTATCCATTTTTCTCTTTCCTGGGATATTGAAGGTGGAATGAAGTGGAGGTCCTTGTCAACAGAGCAGCCCTAAACTTTGGGGTGCTTGTGTCTTGCTGATTTTTCATTTTCCCAATTTATACCCCCATGAGTGGAAGTGCCCTATGCTCTCTAAGCTTTGCTTTTTAGACGTTTCAGGACTCACCGTACACTTCTCCAGAGTGGCTGTTGACAATTTACATCCCGCCCATCAGTGTAGCAAGGCTCCCATTTCTCCATGGCCTGTCCTGCATTTCTGGTGTTGACACTTTTTTCAGCATGGCCCTTTTGACCGATGGGAAGCGAGACATCTTTGTAGCGCTGATTTGCCTTTCCAGGTTGCTTGGTTGGCCAAAAAGGGCGTATGCGTTTTTTCCTGAATATATTCAGGAAAAAACGCATACGCCCTTTTTGGCCAAGGGCATCATTGTCAACGTTTTGCCGCTTTTCATGTGCTTTAAAGGCGATTCGAATCTACCTCCTGAAATCTGTTTCCTGCAATTCTGCCTTGATTTCAAATCCTCTTCTTTGCCTTCCCTCAATATATTTGTGGATGAGAGTTATCATTTATAACTCTGCAGGTTTGTGAATTGCAGTGCCCTGAACCTCCATTTTACAACTCGCTTTTTAGGGAGCTGGCCGCAAAAGCGCAGGATGGCTTCAGGCCCTGTTCTGGTTCCGGGGGGCAGGCTGAGCCTGTGGTTAATTCTTCTTCCTGATGGGAAAATAGAGTGACCTGTGCCTGTCCCAACACCAAGAGCTAGTCTTTCATTGGTTCCACGTCTTCCCGTTCATCCTCAGTACAAATTGCAACCTGTACGGAACAGGAGGTTAAAGGTGCTGATGCTCCAAGGAGGGAGATTGCTAGTAAAGTGGCTGGAATGGCGAACCCGGGCACAAGCAGATGAGAAATGAGGTGCGTTTTAGAAACCTTTCCCCATCACACGGTGTACCATCTTCTGGGTATCTCATGCATGTTTTCGATGTAGGAAGATGCCCTTGAACCTGGAGATTTGGGACCCATGCGATGGGTACCACGCAGTATTACTTTAAAGGGTCTGCGTTTGCTCACCCAACCTCACCAAACCTCTCAGCCGCAACAGTGTCCACCCTTAGGTCTCATCCAGCTGTGGGTCTAGATATGGTCAATCCAGGTTGCATCACAGCCCCTGAACGCATTGTGTAAGAATTTCTCTCTCTTTCACTGTCTTTGTTTCATGGGTGTTTCAAAGTAATTTATTTTTATAATGGGGTTTAGCTGCTTTTCACTGCTGTGTTTATGCCGCTTTTTACCCACTTGACACACTAACAGAGAGATATCAATACATAGGTTTTAAGATTATTACTAGTCAGATATATTCTTGTGCGGTGAATAGGGCGTGTTGAGTCCAGTTCTCTGAGCAAGGAGTAGGTCTTGTCTATTACATATTGGGTTTATGGAACGGTATCTGAGCTAATTTGAAACCCTTGTTTTATGTATCACCCCACCTCACCTTTCCCGTTAAGCAGCCATAGTGTGTTTTCTGCATGTGTGACTCTGTTCTGTTTTGTAATTCAGTTCAAGTGTAACGGTTTTTACATTCCCTCTATCAGTGATACCTTATGAGAAGTGTCCTTTTCTGTGTGACTTATTTCACTTAGAGTCGTCGTACCTAAATCCACTCATCATGCTGCTACTAGCCTTATGACATTGATTTCACGGCTGAGTGATATTCCATTGTACATAAGGACCACAACTTCTTTATCCATTTTTCTCTTTCCTGGGATATTGAAGGTGGAATGAAGTGGAGGTCCTTGTCAACAGAGCAGCCCTAAACTTTGGGGTGCTTGTGTCTTGCTGATTTTTCATTTTCCCAATTTATACCCCCATGAGTGGAAGTGCCCTATGCTCTCTAAGCTTTGCTTTTTAGACGTTTCAGGACTCACCGTACACTTCTCCAGAGTGGCTGTTGACAATTTACATCCCGCCCATCAGTGTAGCAAGGCTCCCATTTCTCCATGGCCTGTCCTGCATTTCTGGTGTTGACACTTTTTTCAGCATGGCCCTTTTGACCGATGGAAAGCGAGACATCTTTGTAGCGCTGATTTGCCTTTCCAGGTTGCTCGGTTGGCCAAAAAGGGCGTATGCGTTTTTTCCTGAATATATTCAGGAAAAAACGCATACGCCCTTTTCGGCCAAGGGCATCATTGTCAACGTTTTGCCGCTTTTCATGTGCTTTAAAGGCGATTCGAATCTACCTCCTGAAATCTGTTTCCTGCAATTCTGCCTTGATTTCAAATCCTCTTCTTTGCCTTCCCTCAATATATTTGTGGATGAGAGTTATCATTTATAACTCTGCAGGTTTGTGAATTGCAGTGCCCTGAACCTCCATTTTACAACTCGCTTTTTATGGAGCTGGCCGCAAAAGCGCAGGATGGCTAGGCCCTGTTCTGGTTCCGGGGGGCAGGCTGAGCCTGTGGTTAATTCTTCTTCCTGATGGGAAAATAGAGTGACCTGTGCCTGTCCCAACACCAAGAGCTAGTCTTTCATTGGTTCCACGTCTTCCCGTTCATCCTCAGTACAAATTGCAACCTGTACGGAACAGGAGGTTAAAGGTGCTGATGCTCCAAGGAGGGAGATTGCTAGTAAAGTGGCTGGAATGGCGAACCCGGGCACAAGCAGATGAGAAATGAGGTGCGTTTTAGAAACCTTTCCCCATCACACGGTGTACCATCTTCTGGGTATCTCATGCATGTTTTCGATGTAGGAAGATGCCCTTGAACCTGGAGATTTGGGACCCATGCGATGGGTACCACGCAGTATTATTTAAAGGGTCTGCGTTTGCTCACCCAACCTCACCAAACCTCTCAGCCGCAACAGTGTCCACCCTTAGGTCTCATCCAGCTGTGGGTCTAGATATGGTCAATCCAGGTTGCATCACAGCCCCTGAACGCATTGTGTAAGAATTTCGCTCTCTTTCACTGTCTTTGTTTCATGGGTTTTTCAAAGTAATTTATTTTTATAATGGGGTTTAGCTGCTTTTCACTGCTGTGTTTATGCCGCTTTACACCCACTTGACACAGTAACAGAGAGATATCAATACATAGGTTTTAAGATTATTACTAGTCAGATATATTCTTGTGCGGTGAATAGGGCGTGTTGAGTCCAGTTCTCTGAGCAAGGAGTAGGTCTTGTCTATTACATATTGGGTTTATGGAACGGTATCTGAGCTAATTTGAAACCCTTGTTTTATGTATCACCCCACCTCACCTTTCCCGTTAAGCAGCCATAGTGTGTTTTCTGCATGTGTGACTCTGTTCTGTTTTGTAATTCAGTTCAAGTGTAACGGTTTTTACATTCCCTCTATCAGTGATACCTTATGAGAAGTGTCCTTTTCTGTGTGACTTATTTCACTTAGAGTCGTCGTACCTAAATCCACTCATCATGCTGCTACTAGCCTTATGACATTGATTTCACGGCTGAGTGATATTCCATTGTACATAAGGACCACAACTTCTTTATCCATTTTTCTCTTTCCTGGGATATTGAAGGTGGAATGAAGTGGAGGTCCTTGTCAACAGAGCAGCCCTAAACTTTGGGGTGCTTGTGTCTTGCTGATTTTTCATTTTCCCAATTTATACCCCCATGAGTGGAAGTGCCCTATGCTCTCTAAGCTTTGCTTTTTAGACGTTTCAGGACTCACCGTACACTTCTCCAGAGTGGCTGTTGACAATTTACATCCCGCCCATCAGTGTAGCAAGGCTCCCATTTCTCCATGGCCTGTCCTGCATTTCTGGTTTTGACACTTTTTTCAGCATGGCCCTTTTGACCGATGGGAAGCGAGACATCTTTGTAGCGCTGATTTGCCTTTCCAGGTTGCTCGGTTGGCCAAAAAGGGCGTATGCGTTTTTTCCTGAATATATTCAGGAAAAAACGCATACGCCCTTTTCGGCCAAGGGCATCATTGTCAACGTTTTGCCGCTTTTCATGTGCTTTAAAGGCGATTCGAATCTACCTCCTGAAATCTGTTTCCTGCAATTCTGCCTTGATTTCAAATCCTCTTCTTTGCCTTCCCTCAATATATTTGTGGATGAGAGTTATCATTTATAACTCTGCAGGTTTGTGAATTGCAGTGCCCTGAACCTCCATTTTACAACTCGCTTTTTAGGGAGCTGGCCGCAAAAGCGCAGGATGGCTTCAGGCCCTGTTCTGGTTCCGGGGGGCAGGCTGAGCCTGTGGTTAATTCTTCTTCCTGATGGGAAAATAGAGTGACCTGTGCCTGTCCCAACACCAAGAGCTAGTCTTTCATTGGTTCCACGTCTTCCCGTTCATCCTCAGTACAAATTGCAACCTGTACGGAACAGGAGGTTAAAGGTGCTGATGCTCCAAGGAGGGAGATTGCTAGTAAAGTGGCTGGAATGGCGAACCCGGGCACAAGCAGATGAGAAATGAGGTGCGTTTTAGAAACCTTTCCCCATCACACGGTGTACCATCTTCTGGGTATCTCATGCATGTTTTCGATGTAGGAAGATGCCCTTGAACCTGGAGATTTGGGACCCATGCGATGGGTACCACGCAGTATTATTTAAAGGGTCTGCGTTTGCTCACCCAACCTCACCAAACCTCTCAGCCGCAACAGTGTCCACCCTTAGGTCTCATCCAGCTGTGGGTCTAGATATGGTCAATCCAGGTTGCATCACAGCCCCTGAACGCATTGTGTAAGAATTTCGCTCTCTTTCACTGTCTTTGTTTCATGGGTTTTTCAAAGTAATTTATTTTTATAATGGGGTTTAGCTGCTTTTCACTGCTGTGTTTATGCCGCTTTACACCCACTTGACACAGTAACAGAGAGATATCAATACATAGGTTTTAAGATTATTACTAGTCAGATATATTCTTGTGCGGTGAATAGGGCGTGTTGAGTCCAGTTCTCTGAGCAAGGAGTAGGTCTTGTCTATTACATATTGGGTTTATGGAACGGTATCTGAGCTAATTTGAAACCCTTGTTTTATGTATCACCCCACCTCACCTTTCCCGTTAAGCAGCCATAGTGTGTTTTCTGCATGTGTGACTCTGTTCTGTTTTGTAATTCAGTTCAAGTGTAACGGTTTTTACATTCCCTCTATCAGTGATACCTTATGAGAAGTGTCCTTTTCTGTGTGACTTATTTCACTTAGAGTCGTCGTACCTAAATCCACTCATCATGCTGCTACTAGCCTTATGACATTGATTTCACGGCTGAGTGATATTCCATTGTACATAAGGACCACAACTTCTTTATCCATTTTTCTCTTTCCTGGGATATTGAAGGTGGAATGAAGTGGAGGTCCTTGTCAACAGAGCAGCCCTAAACTTTGGGGTGCTTGTGTCTTGCTGATTTTTCATTTTCCCAATTTATACCCCCATGAGTGGAAGTGCCCTATGCTCTCTAAGCTTTGCTTTTTAGACGTTTCAGGACTCACCGTACACTTCTCCAGAGTGGCTGTTGACAATTTACATCCCGCCCATCAGTGTAGCAAGGCTCCCATTTCTCCATGGCCTGTCCTGCATTTCTGGTTTTGACACTTTTTTCAGCATGGCCCTTTTGACCGATGGGAAGCGAGACATCTTTGTAGCGCTGATTTGCCTTTCCAGGTTGCTCGGTTGGCCAAAAAGGGCGTATGCGTTTTTTCCTGAATATATTCAGGAAAAAACGCATACGCCCTTTTCGGCCAAGGGCATCATTGTCAACGTTTTGCCGCTTTTCATGTGCTTTAAAGGCGATTCGAATCTACCTCCTGAAATCTGTTTCCTGCAATTCTGCCTTGATTTCAAATCCTCTTCTTTGCCTTCCCTCAATATATTTGTGGATGAGAGTTATCATTTATAACTCTGCAGGTTTGTGAATTGCAGTGCCCTGAACCTCCATTTTACAACTCGCTTTTTAGGGAGCTGGCCGCAAAAGCGCAGGATGGCTAGGCCCTGTTCTGGTTCCGGGGGGCAGGCTGAGCCTGTGGTTAATTCTTCTTCCTGATGGGAAAATAGAGTGACCTGTGCCTGTCCCAACACCAAGAGCTAGTCTTTCATTGGTTCCACGTCTTCCCGTTCATCCTCAGTACAAATTGCAACCTGTACGGAACAGGAGGTTAAAGGTGCTGATGCTCCAAGGAGGGAGATTGCTAGTAAAGTGGCTGGAATGGCGAACCCGGGCACAAGCAGATGAGAAATGAGGTGCGTTTTAGAAACCTTTCCCCATCACACGGTGTACCATCTTCTGGGTATCTCATGCATGTTTTCGATGTAGGAAGATGCCCTTGAACCTGGAGATTTGGGACCCATGCGATGGGTACCACGCAGTATTATTTAAAGGGTCTGCGTTTGCTCACCCAACCTCACCAAACCTCTCAGCCGCAACAGTGTCCACCCTTAGGTCTCATCCAGCTGTGGGTCTAGATATGGTCAATCCAGGTTGCATCACAGCCCCTGAACGCATTGTGTAAGAATTTCGCTCTCTTTCACTGTCTTTGTTTCATGGGTTTTTCAAAGTAATTTATTTTTATAATGGGGTTTAGCTGCTTTTCACTGCTGTGTTTATGCCGCTTTACACCCACTTGACACAGTAACAGAGAGATATCAATACATAGGTTTTAAGATTATTACTAGTCAGATATATTCTTGTGCGGTGAATAGGGCGTGTTGAGTCCAGTTCTCTGAGCAAGGAGTAGGTCTTGTCTATTACATATTGGGTTTATGGAACGGTATCTGAGCTAATTTGAAACCCTTGTTTTATGTATCACCCCACCTCACCTTTCCCGTTAAGCAGCCATAGTGTGTTTTCTGCATGTGTGACTCTGTTCTGTTTTGTAATTCAGTTCAAGTGTAACGGTTTTTACATTCCCTCTATCAGTGATACCTTATGAGAAGTGTCCTTTTCTGTGTGACTTATTTCACTTAGAGTCGTCGTACCTAAATCCACTCATCATGCTGCTACTAGCCTTATGACATTGATTTCACGGCTGAGTGATATTCCATTGTACATAAGGACCACAACTTCTTTATCCATTTTTCTCTTTCCTGGGATATTGAAGGTGGAATGAAGTGGAGGTCCTTGTCAACAGAGCAGCCCTAAACTTTGGGGTGCTTGTGTCTTGCTGATTTTTCATTTTCCCAATTTATACCCCCATGAGTGGAAGTGCCCTATGCTCTCTAAGCTTTGCTTTTTAGACGTTTCAGGACTCACCGTACACTTCTCCAGAGTGGCTGTTGACAATTTACATCCCGCCCATCAGTGTAGCAAGGCTCCCATTTCTCCATGGCCTGTCCTGCATTTCTGGTTTTGACACTTTTTTCAGCATGGCCCTTTTGACCGATGGGAAGCGAGACATCTTTGTAGCGCTGATTTGCCTTTCCAGGTTGCTTGGTTGGCCAAAAAGGGCGTATGCGTTTTTTCCTGAATATATTCAGGAAAAAACGCATACGCCCTTTTTGGCCAAGGGCATCATTGTCAACGTTTTGCCGCTTTTCATGTGCTTGAAAGGCGATTCGAATCTACCTCCTGAAATCTGTTTCCTGCAATTCTGCCTTGATTTCAAATCCTCTTCTTTGCCTTCCCTCAATATATTTGTGGATGAGAGTTATCATTTATAACTCTGCAGGTTTGTGAATTGCAGTGCCCTGAACCTCCATTTTACAACTCGCTTTTTAGGGAGCTGGCCGCAAAAGCGCAGGATGGCTTCAGGCCCTGTTCTGGGTCCGGGGGGCAGGCTGAGCCTGTGGTTAATTCTTCTTCCTGATGGGAAAATAGAGTGACCTGTGCCTGTCCCAACACCAAGAGCTAGTCTTTCATTGGTTCCACGTCTTCCCGTTCATCCTCAGTACAAATTGCAACCTGTACGGAACAGGAGGTTAAAGGTGCTGATGCTCCAAGGAGGGAGATTGCTAGTAAAGTGGCTGGAATGGCGAACCCGGGCACAAGCAGATGAGAAATGAGGTGCGTTTTAGAAACCTTTCCCCATCACACGGTGTACCATCTTCTGGGTATCTCATGCATGTTTTCGATGTAGGAAGATGCCCTTGAACCTGGAGATTTGGGACCCATGCGATGGGTACCACGCAGTATTACTTTAAAGGGTCTGCGTTTGCTCACCCAACCTCACCAAACCTCTCAGCCGCAACAGTGTCCACCCTTAGGTCTCATCCAGCTGTGGGTCTAGATATGGTCAATCCAGGTTGCATCACAGCCCCTGAACGCATTGTGTAAGAATTTCTCTCTCTTTCACTGTCTTTGTTTCATGGGTGTTTCAAAGTAATTTATTTTTATAATGGGGTTTAGCTGCTTTTCACTGCTGTGTTTATGCCGCTTTACACCCACTTGACACACTAACAGAGAGATATCAATACATAGGTTTTAAGATTATTACTAGTCAGATATATTCTTGTGCGGTGAATAGGGCGTGTTGAGTCCAGTTCTCTGAGCAAGGAGTAGGTCTTGTCTATTACATATTGGGTTTATGGAACGGTATCTGAGCTAATTTGAAACCCTTGTTTTATGTATCACCCCACCTCACCTTTCCCGTTAAGCAGCCATAGTGTGTTTTCTGCATGTGTGACTCTGTTCTGTTTTGTAATTCAGTTCAAGTGTAACGGTTTTTACATTCCCTCTATCAGTGATACCTTATGAGAAGTGTCCTTTTCTGTGTGACTTATTTCACTTAGAGTCGTCGTACCTAAATCCACTCATCATGCTGCTACTAGCCTTATGACATTGATTTCACGGCTGAGTGATATTCCATTGTACATAAGGACCACAACTTCTTTATCCATTTTTCTCTTTCCTGGGATATTGAAGGTGGAATGAAGTGGAGGTCCTTGTCAACAGAGCAGCCCTAAACTTTGGGGTGCTTGTGTCTTGCTGATTTTTCATTTTCCCAATTTATACCCCCATGAGTGGAAGTGCCCTATGCTCTCTAAGCTTTGCTTTTTAGACGTTTCAGGACTCACCGTACACTTCTCCAGAGTGGCTGTTGACAATTTACATCCCGCCCATCAGTGTAGCAAGGCTCCCATTTCTCCATGGCCTGTCCTGCATTTCTGGTGTTGACACTTTTTTCAGCATGGCCCTTTTGACCGATGGGAAGCGAGACATCTTTGTAGCGCTGATTTGCCTTTCCAGGTTGCTTGGTTGGCCAAAAAGGGCGTATGCGTTTTTTCCTGAATATATTCAGGAAAAAACGCATACGCCCTTTTTGGCCAAGGGCATCATTGTCAACGTTTTGCCGCTTTTCATGTGCTTGAAAGGCGATTCGAATCTACCTCCTGAAATCTGTTTCCTGCAATTCTGCCTTGATTTCAAATCCTCTTCTTTGCCTTCCCTCAATATATTTGTGGATGAGAGTTATCATTTATAACTCTGCAGGTTTGTGAATTGCAGTGCCCTGAACCTCCATTTTACAACTCGCTTTTTAGGGAGCTGGCCGCAAAAGCGCAGGATGGCTTCAGGCCCTGTTCTGGGTCCGGGGGGCAGGCTGAGCCTGTGGTTAATTCTTCTTCCTGATGGGAAAATAGAGTGACCTGTGCCTGTCCCAACACCAAGAGCTAGTCTTTCATTGGTTCCACGTCTTCCCGTTCATCCTCAGTACAAATTGCAACCTGTACGGAACAGGAGGTTAAAGGTGCTGATGCTCCAAGGAGGGAGATTGCTAGTAAAGTGGCTGGAATGGCGAACCCGGGCACAAGCAGATGAGAAATGAGGTGCGTTTTAGAAACCTTTCCCCATCACACGGTGTACCATCTTCTGGGTATCTCATGCATGTTTTCGATGTAGGAAGATGCCCTTGAACCTGGAGATTTGGGACCCATGCGATGGGTACCACGCAGTATTACTTTAAAGGGTCTGCGTTTGCTCACCCAACCTCACCAAACCTCTCAGCCGCAACAGTGTCCACCCTTAGGTCTCATCCAGCTGTGGGTCTAGATATGGTCAATCCAGGTTGCATCACAGCCCCTGAACGCATTGTGTAAGAATTTCTCTCTCTTTCACTGTCTTTGTTTCATGGGTGTTTCAAAGTAATTTATTTTTATAATGGGGTTTAGCTGCTTTTCACTGCTGTGTTTATGCCGCTTTTTACCCACTTGACACACTAACAGAGAGATATCAATACATAGGTTTTAAGATTATTACTAGTCAGATATATTCTTGTGCGGTGAATAGGGCGTGTTGAGTCCAGTTCTCTGAGCAAGGAGTAGGTCTTGTCTATTACATATTGGGTTTATGGAACGGTATCTGAGCTAATTTGAAACCCTTGTTTTATGTATCACCCCACCTCACCTTTCCCGTTAAGCAGCCATAGTGTGTTTTCTGCATGTGTGACTCTGTTCTGTTTTGTAATTCAGTTCAAGTGTAACGGTTTTTACATTCCCTCTATCAGTGATACCTTATGAGAAGTGTCCTTTTCTGTGTGACTTATTTCACTTAGAGTCGTCGTACCTAAATCCACTCATCATGCTGCTACTAGCCTTATGACATTGATTTCACGGCTGAGTGATATTCCATTGTACATAAGGACCACAACTTCTTTATCCATTTTTCTCTTTCCTGGGATATTGAAGGTGGAATGAAGTGGAGGTCCTTGTCAACAGAGCAGCCCTAAACTTTGGGGTGCTTGTGTCTTGCTGATTTTTCATTTTCCCAATTTATACCCCCATGAGTGGAAGTGCCCTATGCTCTCTAAGCTTTGCTTTTTAGACGTTTCAGGACTCACCGTACACTTCTCCAGAGTGGCTGTTGACAATTTACATCCCGCCCATCAGTGTAGCAAGGCTCCCATTTCTCCATGGCCTGTCCTGCATTTCTGGTGTTGACACTTTTTTCAGCATGGCCCTTTTGACCGATGGGAAGCGAGACATCTTTGTAGCGCTGATTTGCCTTTCCAGGTTGCTTGGTTGGCCAAAAAGGGCGTATGCGTTTTTTCCTGAATATATTCAGGAAAAAACGCATACGCCCTTTTTGGCCAAGGGCATCATTGTCAACGTTTTGCCGCTTTTCATGTGCTTTAAAGGCGATTCGAATCTACCTCCTGAAATCTGTTTCCTGCAATTCTGCCTTGATTTCAAATCCTCTTCTTTGCCTTCCCTCAATATATTTGTGGATGAGAGTTATCATTTATAACTCTGCAGGTTTGTGAATTGCAGTGCCCTGAACCTCCATTTTACAACTCGCTTTTTAGGGAGCTGGCCGCAAAAGCGCAGGATGGCTTCAGGCCCTGTTCTGGTTCCGGGGGGCAGGCTGAGCCTGTGGTTAATTCTTCTTCCTGATGGGAAAATAGAGTGACCTGTGCCTGTCCCAACACCAAGAGCTAGTCTTTCATTGGTTCCACGTCTTCCCGTTCATCCTCAGTACAAATTGCAACCTGTACGGAACAGGAGGTTAAAGGTGCTGATGCTCCAAGGAGGGAGATTGCTAGTAAAGTGGCTGGAATGGCGAACCCGGGCACAAGCAGATGAGAAATGAGGTGCGTTTTAGAAACCTTTCCCCATCACACGGTGTACCATCTTCTGGGTATCTCATGCATGTTTTCGATGTAGGAAGATGCCCTTGAACCTGGAGATTTGGGACCCATGCGATGGGTACCACGCAGTATTACTTTAAAGGGTCTGCGTTTGCTCACCCAACCTCACCAAACCTCTCAGCCGCAACAGTGTCCACCCTTAGGTCTCATCCAGCTGTGGGTCTAGATATGGTCAATCCAGGTTGCATCACAGCCCCTGAACGCATTGTGTAAGAATTTCTCTCTCTTTCACTGTCTTTGTTTCATGGGTGTTTCAAAGTAATTTATTTTTATAATGGGGTTTAGCTGCTTTTCACTGCTGTGTTTATGCCGCTTTTTACCCACTTGACACACTAACAGAGAGATATCAATACATAGGTTTTAAGATTATTACTAGTCAGATATATTCTTGTGCGGTGAATAGGGCGTGTTGAGTCCAGTTCTCTGAGCAAGGAGTAGGTCTTGTCTATTACATATTGGGTTTATGGAACGGTATCTGAGCTAATTTGAAACCCTTGTTTTATGTATCACCCCACCTCACCTTTCCCGTTAAGCAGCCATAGTGTGTTTTCTGCATGTGTGACTCTGTTCTGTTTTGTAATTCAGTTCAAGTGTAACGGTTTTTACATTCCCTCTATCAGTGATACCTTATGAGAAGTGTCCTTTTCTGTGTGACTTATTTCACTTAGAGTCGTCGTACCTAAATCCACTCATCATGCTGCTACTAGCCTTATGACATTGATTTCACGGCTGAGTGATATTCCATTGTACATAAGGACCACAACTTCTTTATCCATTTTTCTCTTTCCTGGGATATTGAAGGTGGAATGAAGTGGAGGTCCTTGTCAACAGAGCAGCCCTAAACTTTGGGGTGCTTGTGTCTTGCTGATTTTTCATTTTCCCAATTTATACCCCCATGAGTGGAAGTGCCCTATGCTCTCTAAGCTTTGCTTTTTAGACGTTTCAGGACTCACCGTACACTTCTCCAGAGTGGCTGTTGACAATTTACATCCCACCCATCAGTGTAGCAAGGCTCCCATTTCTCCATGGCCTGTCCTGCATTTCTGGTTTTGACACTTTTTTCAGCATGGCCCTTTTGACCGATGGGAAGCGAGACATCTTTGTAGCGCTGATTTGCCTTTCCAGGTTGCTTGGTTGGCCAAAAAGGGCGTATGCGTTTTTTCCTGAATATATTCAGGAAAAAACGCATACGCCCTTTTCGGCCAAGGGCATCATTGTCAACGTTTTGCCGCTTTTCATGTGCTTTAAAGGCGATTCGAATCTACCTCCTGAAATCTGTTTCCTGCAATTCTGCCTTGATTTCAAATCCTCTTCTTTGCCTTCCCTCAATATATTTGTGGATGAGAGTTATCATTTATAACTCTGCAGGTTTGTGAATTGCAGTGCCCTGAACCTCCATTTTACAACTCGCTTTTTAGGGAGCTGGCCGCAAAAGCGCAGGATGGCTAGGCCCTGTTCTGGTTCCGGGGGGCAGGCTGAGCCTGTGGTTAATTCTTCTTCCTGATGGGAAAATAGAGTGACCTGTGCCTGTCCCAACACCAAGAGCTAGTCTTTCATTGGTTCCACGTCTTCCCGTTCATCCTCAGTACAAATTGCAACCTGTACGGAACAGGAGGTTAAAGGTGCTGATGCTCCAAGGAGGGAGATTGCTAGTAAAGTGGCTGGAATGGCGAACCCGGGCACAAGCAGATGAGAAATGAGGTGCGTTTTAGAAACCTTTCCCCATCACACGGTGTACCATCTTCTGGGTATCTCATGCATGTTTTCGATGTAGGAAGATGCCCTTGAACCTGGAGATTTGGGACCCATGCGATGGGTACCACGCAGTATTATTTAAAGGGTCTGCGTTTGCTCACCCAACCTCACCAAACCTCTCAGCCGCAACAGTGTCCACCCTTAGGTCTCATCCAGCTGTGGGTCTAGATATGGTCAATCCAGGTTGCATCACAGCCCCTGAACGCATTGTGTAAGAATTTCGCTCTCTTTCACTGTCTTTGTTTCATGGGTTTTTCAAAGTAATTTATTTTTATAATGGGGTTTAGCTGCTTTTCACTGCTGTGTTTATGCCGCTTTACACCCACTTGACACAGTAACAGAGAGATATCAATACATAGGTTTTAAGATTATTACTAGTCAGATATATTCTTGTGCGGTGAATAGGGCGTGTTGAGTCCAGTTCTCTGAGCAAGGAGTAGGTCTTGTCTATTACATATTGGGTTTATGGAACGGTATCTGAGCTAATTTGAAACCCTTGTTTTATGTATCACCCCACCTCACCTTTCCCGTTAAGCAGCCATAGTGTGTTTTCTGCATGTGTGACTCTGTTCTGTTTTGTAATTCAGTTCAAGTGTAACGGTTTTTACATTCCCTCTATCAGTGATACCTTATGAGAAGTGTCCTTTTCTGTGTGACTTATTTCACTTAGAGTCGTCGTACCTAAATCCACTCATCATGCTGCTACTAGCCTTATGACATTGATTTCACGGCTGAGTGATATTCCATTGTACATAAGGACCACAACTTCTTTATCCATTTTTCTCTTTCCTGGGATATTGAAGGTGGAATGAAGTGGAGGTCCTTGTCAACAGAGCAGCCCTAAACTTTGGGGTGCTTGTGTCTTGCTGATTTTTCATTTTCCCAATTTATACCCCCATGAGTGGAAGTGCCCTATGCTCTCTAAGCTTTGCTTTTTAGACGTTTCAGGACTCACCGTACACTTCTCCAGAGTGGCTGTTGACAATTTACATCCCGCCCATCAGTGTAGCAAGGCTCCCATTTCTCCATGGCCTGTCCTGCATTTCTGGTTTTGACACTTTTTTCAGCATGGCCCTTTTGACCGATGGGAAGCGAGACATCTTTGTAGCGCTGATTTGCCTTTCCAGGTTGCTTGGTTGGCCAAAAAGGGCGTATGCGTTTTTTCCTGAATATATTCAGGAAAAAACGCATACGCCCTTTTTGGCCAAGGGCATCATTGTCAACGTTTTGCCGCTTTTCATGTGCTTGAAAGGCGATTCGAATCTACCTCCTGAAATCTGTTTCCTGCAATTCTGCCTTGATTTCAAATCCTCTTCTTTGCCTTCCCTCAATATATTTGTGGATGAGAGTTATCATTTATAACTCTGCAGGTTTGTGAATTGCAGTGCCCTGAACCTCCATTTTACAACTCGCTTTTTAGGGAGCTGGCCGCAAAAGCGCAGGATGGCTTCAGGCCCTGTTCTGGGTCCGGGGGGCAGGCTGAGCCTGTGGTTAATTCTTCTTCCTGATGGGAAAATAGAGTGACCTGTGCCTGTCCCAACACCAAGAGCTAGTCTTTCATTGGTTCCACGTCTTCCCGTTCATCCTCAGTACAAATTGCAACCTGTACGGAACAGGAGGTTAAAGGTGCTGATGCTCCAAGGAGGGAGATTGCTAGTAAAGTGGCTGGAATGGCGAACCCGGGCACAAGCAGATGAGAAATGAGGTGCGTTTTAGAAACCTTTCCCCATCACACGGTGTACCATCTTCTGGGTATCTCATGCATGTTTTCGATGTAGGAAGATGCCCTTGAACCTGGAGATTTGGGACCCATGCGATGGGTACCACGCAGTATTACTTTAAAGGGTCTGCGTTTGCTCACCCAACCTCACCAAACCTCTCAGCCGCAACAGTGTCCACCCTTAGGTCTCATCCAGCTGTGGGTCTAGATATGGTCAATCCAGGTTGCATCACAGCCCCTGAACGCATTGTGTAAGAATTTCTCTCTCTTTCACTGTCTTTGTTTCATGGGTGTTTCAAAGTAATTTATTTTTATAATGGGGTTTAGCTGCTTTTCACTGCTGTGTTTATGCCGCTTTACACCCACTTGACACACTAACAGAGAGATATCAATACATAGGTTTTAAGATTATTACTAGTCAGATATATTCTTGTGCGGTGAATAGGGCGTGTTGAGTCCAGTTCTCTGAGCAAGGAGTAGGTCTTGTCTATTACATATTGGGTTTATGGAACGGTATCTGAGCTAATTTGAAACCCTTGTTTTATGTATCACCCCACCTCACCTTTCCCGTTAAGCAGCCATAGTGTGTTTTCTGCATGTGTGACTCTGTTCTGTTTTGTAATTCAGTTCAAGTGTAACGGTTTTTACATTCCCTCTATCAGTGATACCTTATGAGAAGTGTCCTTTTCTGTGTGACTTATTTCACTTAGAGTCGTCGTACCTAAATCCACTCATCATGCTGCTACTAGCCTTATGACATTGATTTCACGGCTGAGTGATATTCCATTGTACATAAGGACCACAACTTCTTTATCCATTTTTCTCTTTCCTGGGATATTGAAGGTGGAATGAAGTGGAGGTCCTTGTCAACAGAGCAGCCCTAAACTTTGGGGTGCTTGTGTCTTGCTGATTTTTCATTTTCCCAATTTATACCCCCATGAGTGGAAGTGCCCTATGCTCTCTAAGCTTTGCTTTTTAGACGTTTCAGGACTCACCGTACACTTCTCCAGAGTGGCTGTTGACAATTTACATCCCGCCCATCAGTGTAGCAAGGCTCCCATTTCTCCATGGCCTGTCCTGCATTTCTGGTGTTGACACTTTTTTCAGCATGGCCCTTTTGACCGATGGGAAGCGAGACATCTTTGTAGCGCTGATTTGCCTTTCCAGGTTGCTTGGTTGGCCAAAAAGGGCGTATGCGTTTTTTCCTGAATATATTCAGGAAAAAACGCATACGCCCTTTTTGGCCAAGGGCATCATTGTCAACGTTTTGCCGCTTTTCATGTGCTTGAAAGGCGATTCGAATCTACCTCCTGAAATCTGTTTCCTGCAATTCTGCCTTGATTTCAAATCCTCTTCTTTGCCTTCCCTCAATATATTTGTGGATGAGAGTTATCATTTATAACTCTGCAGGTTTGTGAATTGCAGTGCCCTGAACCTCCATTTTACAACTCGCTTTTTAGGGAGCTGGCCGCAAAAGCGCAGGATGGCTTCAGGCCCTGTTCTGGGTCCGGGGGGCAGGCTGAGCCTGTGGTTAATTCTTCTTCCTGATGGGAAAATAGAGTGACCTGTGCCTGTCCCAACACCAAGAGCTAGTCTTTCATTGGTTCCACGTCTTCCCGTTCATCCTCAGTACAAATTGCAACCTGTACGGAACAGGAGGTTAAAGGTGCTGATGCTCCAAGGAGGGAGATTGCTAGTAAAGTGGCTGGAATGGCGAACCCGGGCACAAGCAGATGAGAAATGAGGTGCGTTTTAGAAACCTTTCCCCATCACACGGTGTACCATCTTCTGGGTATCTCATGCATGTTTTCGATGTAGGAAGATGCCCTTGAACCTGGAGATTTGGGACCCATGCGATGGGTACCACGCAGTATTACTTTAAAGGGTCTGCGTTTGCTCACCCAACCTCACCAAACCTCTCAGCCGCAACAGTGTCCACCCTTAGGTCTCATCCAGCTGTGGGTCTAGATATGGTCAATCCAGGTTGCATCACAGCCCCTGAACGCATTGTGTAAGAATTTCTCTCTCTTTCACTGTCTTTGTTTCATGGGTGTTTCAAAGTAATTTATTTTTATAATGGGGTTTAGCTGCTTTTCACTGCTGTGTTTATGCCGCTTTTTACCCACTTGACACACTAACAGAGAGATATCAATACATAGGTTTTAAGATTATTACTAGTCAGATATATTCTTGTGCGGTGAATAGGGCGTGTTGAGTCCAGTTCTCTGAGCAAGGAGTAGGTCTTGTCTATTACATATTGGGTTTATGGAACGGTATCTGAGCTAATTTGAAACCCTTGTTTTATGTATCACCCCACCTCACCTTTCCCGTTAAGCAGCCATAGTGTGTTTTCTGCATGTGTGACTCTGTTCTGTTTTGTAATTCAGTTCAAGTGTAACGGTTTTTACATTCCCTCTATCAGTGATACCTTATGAGAAGTGTCCTTTTCTGTGTGACTTATTTCACTTAGAGTCGTCGTACCTAAATCCACTCATCATGCTGCTACTAGCCTTATGAC